>NC_056738.1:456764350-456924350 GCF_019279795.1 Protopterus annectens
ATGGCAGGAAAGGAGGAAAACTAGCATTATTTTCAAAAAATTGGCATATTGTCACAAAAGACAAATGGATCCTGGACATTATAAACAGAGGCTACACTTTCCATTTTCACACCCTTCCAAAAATGAGAGGCATGCCAAACCTGGCACAAAGGCAAATTACAGATCTCATAAACATGAAAGCTATTCAATAGGTACCTACGCACGAACAAGGTCAAGGTTTTTATTCCAGACTATTCCTGGTACCAAGGAAGGGAAAAGATTGGAGACCTATTTTGGACCTATCCATCCTGAACACATTTCTACTCGTACCAAAATTCAAGATGCTCATTCTACAGCAGCTTCTTCCCATGCTGGGCAAGGAGTCTTGGCTGGTAACATTGGACCTCAAGGAGGCATACCTGCATGTCCCAATCAGACAAAATTGCAGAAGATACCTCAGATTTCTTGCAGGTTCAACCCATTATCAATTCTTTGCATTGCTCTTTGGCTTATCTACTGCGCCCAGAGTATTCACGAAATGCCTGGCATCAGTAATTGCCTACTGCAGACTTCAAGGGATACAAATATACCCCTATTTGGATGACTGCCTGATCCAAGCGGACAGCAAGCACATTCTTCTGAAACATCTGGCTTATGTAATAATGTTGTTGAACTCTCTGGGATACACAGTCAACAAAAAGAAATCAAGACTAATACCCTCTCGGAAGATAATTTTCCTGGGTGCCAACTTGGACACAAACACCCAGATGGCCTTCCTCATGCCAGAGAAGCAGGGGCAACTAACTCAATACTTCAGAACACTAGCAAATTGCACCAGGCTAACTGCAAGGAAAATCCTGCAGGCTCTGGGATTCATGGCATCTTGCATCTTACTAATCCCATGTGCAAAGCTGCATATGAGGAAACTTCAATGGTACCTGAAAAACCTATGGTCTCAACACAGCCACAGTTTGGAAACAATAATACCACTAATTCCATGTCTGCAAAGGAATTTCTGTGGTGGGCTCAAGCATGCCAAACAAACACAGGTCTTCCATTCAGCAAGCCTCAAGCAAATCAAGTCACCACAACAGACGCCAGACTACCTGGGGGCGACATGACAGATCCGGTGCATTCAGGGCAAATGGTCCCAAAAAGAAAGGCACCTTCACATCAATCAAAAGGAAATGCTAGCAGTAATAAATGCTATTATAGCTTTCAAAGACCTTCTGCAACCAGGTCAACTATTGATAAGAACGGACAACACCACAGTTATGTGGTACATAAACAAACAGGGAGGAACACATTCATACCCCCTATGCAGACTGGCTCTGTCACTTTGGAACATGGCCATGGACCTACAAATCGAACTACAAGCACAGTACTTGCCAGGCAAGGAAAACACGCTGGCAGACAACCTAAGCAGAAATATGACAGATCCACACGAATGGAAGTTGCATCCAAAAGTTTTTACAGAAATAATCCAAGCATGGGGAAGCCCAGACATAGATCTATTTGCCTCCCACAAAAATCACCAATTGACAAAATTCTGCTCAAGGATTTTCCATCCAAAGGCCTGGAGAGTGGACGCTCTCTCTTTCAGTTGGACATCAATGACAGCTTATGCCTTCCCACCTCTTCCTCTGCTGCTCAAAGTTCTATTGAAAACCAGAGCAGACAGACCAAAGATGATTCTCATTGCTCCAGACTGGCCAAGACAACACTGGTACCCACTCCTGAGGAGCCTGACGCATTCTCCACCATGGATCCTGCCTCTAATGCCTCTTCTTCTGACTCAGCACAGCTTCAAAACTCTTCACAGCCAGCTAAAATCACTCAATCTAGCCGCATGGAAGATTCCTTAGCATCACAACAGACCCTACTCTCCAAGGAGGTGCAGGATGTCATTTTGGAGGCCAGGAGGCCGTCAACTAGAAAAGCTTACTCCGCAGAATGGAAACGGTTTTGTGTCTGGAATGAGAAAAAGGGCCAGGATCCTGGAAAACTGAATTTATCTCAAATACTACAGTATCTAGCTGAGCTGCTAAGCAGTGGACTTTCATTCTCCTCCATCAAAATCCATGCCTCAGCCATTTCTGCAGAATACAACACTGATCCACCCTTATTCTCTCACCCTCTCTTAAGACAGTTCCTCAGAGGGGCTAAGAATCTAAGACCCCCAAGGAAACAACCAATACCTGCTTGGGATCTCAATTTCATTCTGGAAAAACTGACCTTGCCTCCCTTTGAGCCAGCTGCCTCATCAGATTTGCAATATTTGTCCTGGAAAACAGCTTTCCTTCTGGCTATTACCTCAGCTCGTAGAGTTTCAGAACTACAAGCTCTCATGGCTGTGCAGCCTTTTATCATCTTCCATCAGGACAGAGTTTCCTTACGAACCAACCCATCCTTTATGCCTAAAGTGGTATCCAGGGTAGCTTTGAATCAGGCCATACATTTACCTACTTTTTATCCTAATCCTCAAAACAAAGGGGAGAGATTACTTCATTCCTTGGACATCCACAGACAACTGCGTTATTATTTGGACAGAACAAAGCCTTTCAGAAAATCAGAACAGCTCTTTGTGTCCTATGCTGTAGGAGCTCAAGGAAAGCCAATTTCCAAGCATACAATCTCAAAATGGATAGCCCACTGCATACGCTTTTGTTATTCTTTTCATGGCAAAACTGTACCTACAGGCATCAGATCTCACTCCACCAGGGCCACAGCTACCTCTGCAGCTTTCCTCAGAGGAGTTCCTACCAAATATATTTTGGAAGCAGCCACTTGGAGTTCTGTGCATACCTTCTCCAAGCACTACAACCTACCATTATACTCCAAAACTAGAGCAGGCTTTGCCACTGCAGTCTGCAGGGCATCCTGGCTCCTCCTAGTTCCACCTAGTACCTACCACCCCTTTCTTAGCTTTGGGATTCTACCCATCTGTTATGACTGCAGCTGTATGACGTGATGAAACATAGTTTTTGTACCTACCATAAATGTAGATGTTATGTCTCGAGTGTTAATACCAGTGCAGTCCACCCTTCCTCCCCTTCCCTCTTTGGACAGGCCTATTGGCTAACACCTCCTCATACAACCTGATTGGGGTATTCATTTATGGTGTATTTGCTTGCAACTACTGTATTTTGATTATATTGCATTGTTTTATTACACAAATTTATGTATTGCCTTACTTCTGGGGACACCTGACATCTGGGGCAAGAAAAACTGAAGAAAATGGCGTCGGCTGGTTCCTTTATGCCCCTGTCACACTGACGTCAGGGAAGAAGTGACAACAACGCCTTGGGACTGACCTAGACTTTGGAATTCAGCCGACCGAGGACCCGCCTGACGGCAGGAGAACCCATCTGCTATGACTGCAGCTGTATTAGCACTCGAACATCTACATTTATGGTAGGTACAAAACTGTACTTTCTTCTTGGTTATATGATCCTTCCGTAATTGCAATACTTCTCACTCTCCAGTTTCATCCAATCATTTCTCATTTATTCCCTTTCCTGTTTTAGTATACTCTTTCTTTCATCACATCCATTCATGTTGCTAAATGGTCTGAAAAACTGGTCACAATTGTATCACCATTGGCTATCCCTGAGCCTTCCAATAAAAATAATCAATTTCAGATCCAAGTGTACCACATTCTGTTTTTATTTATTTATTTTATTTATTTAACTTTGATGACCAGGGAAGTCCACTGGGCCAAGAAGAGCCCGTTTTCAGTGGTGGCCCTGGGAGAAAAGCTCCACAATAATTGCAAGTTACATTTCACATGTTACAAAAGGACATAGTTCATACAGCTAATTAAACATTTACAGATAAGCTCCATGATATTTGCAATTGGCTTGTCACAATGTTACAAAAATGAAAAGACATAATTCAATACAGAAATTTCAATATTTACATAAAGTGAATATTTTTGTTATAAAGGCAATTGTAGGTTTAACATTTCAAAATATATAGCTACTAGCCATTAGTAGGTTAGGAGAATATTATGCATGGAGAGGGTAATCGTTTATTTGAGATTGGAGAGTATAGTGCAATATATATCAGAGAGAAAATTAGTTTTTAGTAGGGGAGGGATTGTTTTGGGTGGGATGAAGTAATAGTAGAGGTAGTTGGATGGGTCAGTGCAAGGAGGAATGGGGGGGTTAAGTTGGAGCGTGGCAAGGGCATTCCCATTTGGAAGAAAGATGAGAGCGTAGTTGAGATTTGAAATTTGTATGGTTAGGTAGGTTGCGTAGGTGTGTGGGAAGAGAGTTCCACTGTTTAGCTAAGGAGTGGGACAGCAGTAGATGGCCAGGAGGTCATGCAGGTTTTTGGACCTGAAGAAGATTTTGGTTTTTGGATCTGACTGAGCAGAACTTGCGGTGGCTTTAAGTCCATTGACTTTTGTTCGACACAGCTAATTTACCACATTTTATCACTCACTGTATTTGTTTAAATATTTTTCCCTTTCTTTTTACATTTTCCCCTTAAATCAAAATTAAAGTCCTCTGCAATTATAATTTTTATGTTAACCACCACATAGTCTAATATTTGATGAAACAGATTCTCTTCCTTTGCTAGTTATATATGCATATAATGCTACAATTCTGTAAACATCTGCAACAATTAACCGTCTCATGCTTATCAGGGGTACATCCAGTATTTTCACTGTTTTTATGCAACACTGCCACTCCAGATTAACATTCACTTCCCAAGTTTCATGTTGTATTTCCATTCCACATTTTTTTCTGTTGGCAGTATTTCTTCACTTCTCAGAAATCTTACATCCTCTAATGGAATATATACACATCACATTTATCACACCATTACAGGATCCCATACTGTTCTCAGTTTCGGAGAGTAATTTAAAAATTGTTGCTTTTCTTTTCAAGTTTAGGGGACACATTTTTAAATTTTCATTTTCTTATTTTTACTCCTTCCCCAATTGAATATTTTTCCTGGGTTTATGTACAAATCATCCTTAATTCTCAGAATCAGATTTTTCAGTGACTAGAAGTTCAAAAAATATTAGTATCAATCTGTTTTCTTAACACTTCTCTTCCTGCATGCGGTCTTTCTCCTCATTGTTCCCCTCCATATTTTTGCTTCTTCTACAGCTTCTTCTTCACCTAGTTCACTGTCTCTCCCATGCTCTTGTTTTCCTTCCCTGTGTATGTTTTTGCCCTCTTCTCCCCAGCCTTTTGTTGTCCTTCCTCATGTATGTTTTCTGCTTATTTTTTTACTTTTTTCTGGTTCTCTTTTTTCTACTTTATTCAAAATGATGGTAATAACAATACTAACTAATTATACAATTATATAGGTTTTTAGGGTTCTTGTACACAGACCTGAAGAAGTCTAGAAGGACGAAAGCGATCTTTGTTAACAATAGGTTATGAAAATAGAAACTGATTTTTGCATGCAAAATGTATATGTATATATTTATATATAATTTTTGATCGCAAAATGAACTAAGGTTGATATATTTCCAGCCATGTAGTATATTGCCTTGTATAAAATCACAGACTTAATAATTTGGTTAAATAAGATGTACCATTAAAGTACATTAGGGCTATATATTATTATGACAGCTACTAGGTAGGGCAGGACCAGCTCGAATGTCACACTGATGGGGAAGGGATGTGAATTTAACATGTGTACCAATAACACTTTGTTTTACAGCACAGTAAACCACTCCCATGCCTGATAAAAGTATATATATATTTAGAAAGCTTGTGAGGAAATTATTACTCTATTTTTGTTTTACTTGGATCGCTTGTCTGTGTACTTAATAAAGGATTTTCGACTGGAAACAGACTGCCTGCCTTGCTTGGATTACTTTCGAATACTTAGTAATACTGTAGAATTATATATTTTCTATTATTACTTTTTGACTTGACGAGTTTACGTTCGCTACTTCTACTACTGTTGTCTGATCTGATTAATATACAGTGATTAACTAGAAATATATGGACTGAAAATCTTCCACACACAGAATTTTCTTACACTGTTTTGTTTTTAGGCCCACTACACTTTAGTGGGTTGTTTTGAGACTTCGGGGATACCACGGAGATTACTTGTTTTTTCTTTTTTCCCCTTCTTTTTCAGTATTTGCTGTTTGCTATTATCTATCCAAAAGTTTCCCTTTGTCTTTTTTTACACAACCTGCATTCAGGCACACACCTTCTTGCAGTATACTTTTTCTCCCCACACTCGTTGCATTGTCACAATCATTAATTAAGTGAGAAAAGCTCCCAGTAAAGATGCATGATTTAGGCTAGCCAGCATATTTCATTGTCCCTCTGTGACCAGCCACAAAAATAACTCTTGGCAAGTATTTCACTATGCTATTTTCACATTTCACACAATTTCCATCATCCACCCTTCATTCAGTAAGTTTCTCTCATCTACAACTTTCACTGTATTAACAACAGTTTCACACAGACCGTGCATGTAGTTTTTAACATTGTCTTCTACTTCATCAGTTCTAAACTGCAAAGTAACGTTTATTTTTAACATTTAAGTTACTACCAGAAAACAAATAATTGTTCCACAGATAAATGTCCTCCTTTTTGTTACACAGTTCCAGAAATTTAATCATCAGTCCATCAAATGTTAAGCCACAAAAAGTCTCTGTCCCAATATGTATAAAAGACTGAATTTCTTGAGCTTTAAAACCCATAATAGTTAACAAAATGCATAATATCTATTACGGTGCCATTTTTTGTGCTTATTCTCACAGTTGGCTTTCTCTTCTTACAGTTTAACTTGTAGTTTGTTGCTGCTCTCCTTTTTTGCCTCTCTGTGACTGCTGCATATGTTTTAGTTACTACATTATCTGCTGCCAAACCCTTTCTCAGTTTGTTGCTGTCTTCCTCTTTTACTTTCAGTCACTGATGCATACGTTTTAATTGTTGCATTCTGTTTCGCCCTTTCACCTGGTTCCTTTTTTCACATCGTCAGCACTTCTGAAAACGTTTGCCGTTTCACCCTTGAAGCAGTAGAACTGTCACCTAGATCATCCCACTCAATTATTTTTAACAGAACATCATCTGCAAGTCCTCCTGATGCCAGTTCTTTCGTCTGCACCACTTCCATGGACTCTCTTAATTCTCAAAGAAGACAGCTAAATGCTGCTCATTTGTAACATCTGTAACACAGTAATCTTTGTTTACATTCTGAAGCTCCGTATCAAACATTTTTTCTCTCCAGATTCTCACTTTCCACCTCCAAACTCTCCACAGCTTTTCTCCTCCTCCATGCTGCTGCTTTTCTTCAGCTTCATCCTTGCTAGTGTAGGAGCCCTCTAGTGCCATTTAGTAGCTCCAAAGAGCAGGGGAAGTTCCTCCATGCCTTGGCCAAATTTCCCCTAGTAGTAGTAATGCCACCTCTGATCTAATGAAAAGACCCCCCTGAGTCTAACTCAGTCAAAGCATTTTCTACTCTGTTTGCTTGTTTACTTCTGTTTCTCTCAGTTGATATTATGCAGCGGAATTGGACGATTAAGATGGGATAGAATGTAGAGGAGAGCAACTAGAATTATTTGTTGAATGGAAGATTTGAATTATAGGTTGCTTGAAGAAGCTTAGTATGTATGCTTGAAGTAGGATGGGCTCACAGGACATGCAGAGCATGATGGGAAGAATGAATTTCATGGGAAAAGGAAGTAGGAGATAAGAGTAGTTTTGATGTCAAATGGGAAAACATTTTAATTGTAGACTGGATGGCAGGAAGTAAAAAGAAAACCCACTGGAGCCACCACGACCGATTAAAACTTTATTTAACACACAGATAAGCACTTTCAAGCATTAGCTCTTCATCAGATCTAAAAAGACAGTTAAAATCAACCATATTTAAATAAATAGCAACCAATTAAAATCAATAGCAGAACCTACGTCTCTTCAGTATGGGTTTTAAAGGCATACAAGCATTTAGTCCAGGTGCATGGTTAGCTTGCAATTCAGCTATCCATCTTAACTCAGCTAACTCAGTACTGTGTATAATTTCACCCTCCATACTCACTTGTTGAATATATAACACCATAAACTGAAATATATGCTCTTTGTTTCAATGTGTTGATGTAGAGCATTACTTCTCAAACATAACCTGATGTCACTGTTATGTTGCAGTAAGCGTTGTTTTAACATTCTGTTAGTCTTCCCAACATAGACTGCTTAGCATGATGTGCACTCAGCTAAATACACCACATTTTTAGTTCTACAGTCTGCACATAATCTAGGTGTATACTTCCTACCTGACACAGGGTGCACAAAGATGTTATTTTCTTTGACATATTGACATACCTTGTATTTCCTGCATTTAAAAGTTCCCAACTTTTTCCTATGTGTTACAGACTTGTTGGGAAGTATATTTTTGCATAAAATCTGCTTCAGATTTTGGCTGTTAGTATAAGCAAATCTGGGGTGGGGACCTACTAGTGCTTTCAGCTTATCATCAGTATGTTATTTTTTATCACCTGGGAAATAGCATCACTATCATTATTTTAATGTAAATGTATTCTCACAGACAGGTTAGTATTCATTTTTTGTTCATTAACATTAGCCCCATTGTCAGAACTGCCAATATTATATTCAAACCATGGCTTGCCTCTATTCCTTCTCCACCTTTTTGTTCTAGCTGTTGTTCTCTTAACTCTTTCTGTTGGATAGCCACGTCAAGCAAACATATGCTGCATGTGGTCTAATTCACTTTCATATATAATATCTTCAGTACACAGTCTAGAGTGTCTTAACCCCTACCCACTCATTACATTATCAAAACTGTACCTTGGGTGCATACTGTCATACATTAACATGTTATTCTGCCAACAACATTTCCTGAACACTCTGGTTTGTAATTTGCCAGTCAAGTCTTTATAAATTTTCACATCTAAAAAAAATCTATGGATTCGTAGAATAACTAACAGTAAAATATAAAAAAACTGTTGTATTTTCCAAATATCTAACAACGGACAACAATTCTTCTGTTGTACTATTCCACAAAATAAATATATCATCCACAAAACGATGGTATGTCTTCAAATTTATCTTCCATGGACAAGTACCAGTTAGAACATGGGTAGCCTCCCTCTGTGTCAACACCAAGTTGGCATAAGTGTTGGCACAGGGGGTACCCATAGCTACACTATCTCTCTGCCAATAGTATTGATCATAAAACATGAATAAATTGTTGCCCAATAGCAATTCAAGAAAAGCACATATCTGTGTAACTTTTGTCGTTTGTTAGATATTTGGACAGCATTATAGATTATTTACATTTTACTGTTAGTTATTCTGCGAATCCATAGATTTTTTTAGATGTGAAAATTTATAAAGCCTTGACTGCAACAAACCAAATATTTTAGGAGTAAGGGACCAAACTATAAAGTAAATAGCTAGATATTTTTTTAAATGTTATATCTGGAGTGTAAAATGCTTCTTCCAACACCATTTACATATACTACAGCAATTTTGAAACATTAGGCAGAGGAACAGTTTTACATCAAAAATATATATATATAAAAAATATATAGTAATAAAAAGATAAATAAGTAAAACAATTTTACAGACAGCCCAATTTCTAAGCACAATAATGCCTCTAGAGTATATGTTACTGTGTGCGGCATTAGCCTCATAACACCCCTGGGTGGGCATTATTTATACAGTAACACACACCCTGTTGGGCATTATTGCATGCATGGAGCTTTTGAAGGGGAGGGGGTGGTGAGGTGCTAAGGATTAATATGGGGGGGCTAAGTACTGAGAAACTTCACTTCAGATCAGTGACATGTTTGCAACTCACTTATCAGTACCACTTCTCATAAAATAGCATTTACAATCAGTTGTGGCTCATACTCCTTGAAAGTGAAACTGTCTTTATTGCATTATAGAATGGATGTGGGATCATTGGGTGTTTTTTTTTTATTTCTTTTATAGCAGTTTTATTTCTTTTTGTTGCAAACCTCTTGAGGAAGTCACCTATGACACATTCCATATTAATATTTGCGAAACTTTATCACTTTAAGCTAACAGATGTGTCCTAATCATTTTGTTTATTGTTTGCTTTTTGACTGAAAGAAAACCTAGCAGTTATAACTGCAATGCATATTTGAGTAATGTATTCAAATAAATAGAAACTGCTGAGTCATACTTTAATCCCACCCACACCCACACACACACACACACACACACACACACACACACACACTCTCTCTCTCTCTCTCTCTCTCTCGACATCTCCACCTTATCATATTTTCCTGATTATTCTCTTGTGTTGTGTTATCCAAGCCAACTTTCTTCAAATCAGTTTTCATAATGTAACTTTCTGTTCAGCTGTATAGGTGGTCATATGCTATCATCTGCTTTGGTAAAACTCTGGGCTTCTGTTAAATAGCTCATAAATGCCCAGTTTTTTCTTCGTTTTGTTATCAAGCAGTAATGTGTAAAAGCAGAAGTCCTAAATTAAGCAAACCAATAAGCAAAGAAATTTCACTATTGATATGATTTAATTAAATGTTTGAATAAAATGAAAATGCTACTTTTATTAAAACCATTAGAACAGTGTACTGTTGAAAGGAATGCTGTGTTTAAGCACTGACTTTATTAAATTACCTGTCAGAGAAGATTTTTGTGTTGAGTACTGTATTAAGAGCATGTAGTTTTTTACCAAGTGACGTAACTTGTTAAAATTAAATTACTTTATAGATTGCATTAAAAGCATTATATAAAAAGCAGTGCTGTGACTGTTTTGGACCATGCGTTTTTTCTGTCTATGGTAGAATGTACATATTCATGACAGAATGTTTCATTATTTCACAATACAGATAAACTGTACAATACATACTGCATTAGTTTGCTGTTTGGTCTCAGTGTCCTTCACATATTAGTGGCTTTGTGTTCCAGTATTATGGTTTGGAAAAGAGGAATGATTGTTTTAGTGGGCTATAAAAATCATGCATGAATTCATTCAACCACAGATAATTTGTTTAATCCATTTTAGGGTTGCAGGGGAGCTAGGGCCTATCCTGGCATTTACTGAGCACAAGGCATTAAAACTAATCCTGAAGGAGGTGTCTTACTAACTCACAGCACACACATATGTGGGTGATTTGGGGGAGTTGTCAGCTCACCTACGCTGCATCTTTGGAATGTTGTTGGAAGCTGAAGTGCCCAGCAAAATCCATTATGTTCACAGAGAGGACATGAAAACATCCCAGCTGAGAACCAAACTGGAGAACCAAAGGCTGTAAGGTAACCAGAAAGATAAATAAAGTAAATCATAACATCTTATGATTACTTTCATCTCCTCTTTCATTTAATCTAAGTCAGATTTGCCTTTAGAAAATTCAGCATCTAAGACTGATGAATAACCAGCTTTGGCAACTGTTTTTCACTCGTACTGAAGGTGGTCAACTGTATCAACTACACCTGAACCAGTAGTTTCTGGAAAGGCTGCATCAGTTACGTAATTAACTCCAGAAACTCCTCCTGGAAGACTCCAGAATACTAAATTAAATCTTGCCTTGTGGTTCACACAGAATTTACCTAGTCGAAATGTTAATACTATCAGTAGGAGTAGTGTGTTTAATCCTCCATTATATAATGTTCTTATGATGTTTGATAATCTGTGTGAATATGAGATTAGGAATTTATGTTGTCATCCTCTAAGAAACAAATATTGTAACATGAGCAATGAAGCTGTTTTATTTAAAGATATTTCACAAGATAGAGATTTGAGAGTGCTGAAACCATTCGGGGGGAGGGGGATGTTTATGAGCAGTGAAGACTATAGTAATAGAATGATGACACTGCTTTTGTCTGATATGTATATATATATATATATATATATATATATATATATATATATATATATATATACACATACATATACAGAGGTATCTAGGAATTAAATATTCATTGCTTATACTAAAATTGATGCCACATTGTTTGACATGCTAATGCAGGGGCAGCTTAATCAGAGGGATTATGAATTTTTATCAAATGATACGCTAGTTATAGCCAGTATATTCGGCATCCATAAGATACATAAACACATTTCTAATTCCCCGCTGAGACCTATTGTAGATGCAAAAAGATCAAAAACACACTACCTTGCTAAGTGTATTGATTATCTTGTTAAAGAATCAGTCAACACTATCCCAGAATTATGTACGGATTCATGGGAATTCTTAGAAAAAAAATAACACCTTGTTTTGTGGAGAATTATACTTTTGTTACAGTAGATGTCAACAGCCTTTACTCTGTTATTCCCCACCAAGGAGGGTTAACCTGGTTCGAGGATGCATTGGTGGACCTTCACATATTAGGTTCTGACGATATCAACACCATCACTACACTTCTGGAATTGGTACTTTTGAACAATTAATATTTTTTGAAGGTCATTATTTTAGACAAGTCACTGGGGTGGCTATGGGGGAGGCTTCCACCCCCAGATTTGCGAACCTGGTTATGGCCCAGTGGAAGAGTGAATACATTTTAATAGTGTTTTTTCACAATATTGGGCCTTTTATACATGCTGTTTGAACAATATTTTAGATTGGTTGAATTTTTTAACTGTATTAATAGTAGTGTATCAATTTTAAAATTTTCATAGTCCTATAACAAGGAGAAAATGTCCTACTTAGATGTGGAAATAACTAAGACTTTTTGAGTGTAAGGCTTTTTTTGCTGATATCCGTCGTAAGCCCACTTTTTCTAACGCATATCTGCATTTTATGAGCTAGCATCCTTCACATCAGAAAAAGGCAGTAGTTAAGGGCCAACTCGTGAGAATGGCAAGGATGATTATGGATGTCCAAGTTTTCCTTAAATAATGTGAAAATGTTCTGGACATGTTTATCAGGAGAGACTATCCTAAAGTATTTTTAGAAAAGATTAAGGAAGCAGTCATAACAAAAAGACAGACAGATTTTTATAAACCCATTTTGGAGATTAATGCTGACATCCACACAGGTAATTGAGAGGTGAGTGGTATGACTAGCAAAATTTTGAGAACCTGTTACACTTATCAGCACACGTTATTTATCACCATATACAACTTAGACAGTCAAGCCGTCTTCAAAAAAATTGGGTAATTTTTTTGTTTGATCAAGATTCAATTAATTGTATATAAAAAAGGAGTCTACTTCACATGACTGAAGTTTCATTTGACTGACTTTCTTTGACCGAGACTAAAATACCTAATTTTCAAAATACTGAAAGCTCACTTGACTGAAACTCATAATATTGAAACCTTGCAATGCTACATTTCAAAATACTAACTTGTAAACCATAGACATGCACACTTACACCACCAATGACTAACTCTTTCCAGAACTTAAAAACTACTTACGTACCCTCTTAACAGAAACCGGACGATATAAAACCAAACTAGGTAAGGGGCTGTGCCCCCACACCCCCCTAACTATATATACTAACTCCAGGATCATACTACAGTGGGGAAAAGGGCATATACTTTTACTTACCTTACAGTAGTCTACACGCTGCCACTACTGCTGGGAATGCACAAAACATCTGCTATATTACTTGATATACTACCATAGAAATGTAAACAGGCATACCCACATTTAGAAACACTACACCACCACTTTCTACATGACTATCAGTATTCTGACAATCAGCACTATAAGTTACAGTAATTCTTTTTTTTGACAAGCAAGTGACAGGGGAAGGGAAACCAACATCATGTCTATGGCTTACAATTCAGTATAATGAGACTCAGTCAAATGAGTTTTCAGTATTTTGAAAATTCAGCATTATGGTCCTGGTCAAATGAAATTTAGTCAAATGAAATTTCAGTCATGTAAAGTAGACCCGTAAAACAGATACATCTTTTACAAAAGTGTTAGAACGTAATATTACTACCACTAATAGAAAAAAAGGCATGGCCAAATGTGGTCAGTGTTCTCAGTGCCCGAATATTTTAGTAGGAGACCAAGTGACAGTGAGAGGTGTTATATATAATATTTATAGGTATTTCTCTTGAGTCAAAACATGTTGCTTATATTGCATGCTGCAATACATGACCAGCCTTTTATATGGACAAAACCTCTAGGAAATTAAAAGAGAGGATTTGTGAACATCTGTCAGATATTAGGAAATGCAAGAATACAAATACCTTATATAGACATATTGCAGAATTTTGTATGCATTCTTTTACCATCATTGAACAGGTGGTGAATGCTCCAAGGGGTTATATTGTTTATGAACATTTGGACAAAAATGAAATGGAGTGGAAACTATTGTTGAGTGGTACATGTCGCCTTGGCTTAAATGATGCATGTTGCATCACTGCAATTTTGAAATTAAAGCAATTGGAAGTTTGACATTTTTTTACACCGTTTGCTTCTTTTAAAGTCCTGGTATTTCAGTATGCATGGCCTTTTAGTGACTTGATTTTTCATTGGTTGTTTTTAACAAGCAGTTTTAATTGATAATTGTTTTTTACCAGTTTATATAATGTGTGAAATTGTATTTGATTATTTGTTCTGATAAAGTTTCTATGGTTAGGAACGAAAGCGCTCAGCTTTTTTCCTTTCATAAATAGTTTTTATATTTACCTGGTGCCATTGTTCCTTATGTCAGTTTTTTGAGACTTTTTTGTGTGATTCTGTTCCTGCTATATAGCAACACTGTTGATTCTGTTATTGCCACGTGGGCAAGAGATGTGGTTAGTGCTGTGCTTCCTCCTCCTATGGACAAAATCAGTCATCCATGTATAACATTAGTACATGGAATTCATCTGCTGTCAAGTGATTCTGGTGACAGCAGTTAGATATTTTTCTCGGGTCTACATTAGTTCGTTAAAATGTAAATCCGGTGAACACCTATTCATCGACCCCTAATCAGCGAAAATTCACTGAATTTACTATAGGAAACAAAATAGTTGCCTGAAGCACAACAGACCAACATGTAGTTGACTCGAACCCCCCCATCCCATGACTATATATACACCAACTCCGAGATTGCACTACAGTGGAGAAAAGGGCAAACTTCTGTAGCTATCTGTTGTGCTTCGGCCAACTGTTTTGTTGCCCTTAGTAAATTCAGAGATTCACTGAAGCGATTTTCACTGATTATGGGTTGATGAATAGGTGTTCGCCAGAATAACATTTTGGTGACCTGATATAGACCCATTTTTCTCATACTTGGTATCAACAGCATTTATGTAGTCCATCCTCATTTGTGCTTCAGGAGAGTCTTTATTGTAATTTAGACCTTCTTAAAGTTTTATCCCTGTTATTTGATCCAACTTTTGAGAAAGTATTTGTTTAATAATCAGGTAGGTGAAAAAGATCACAAATGAAATGAGGTAACCATTTTCAAACATAGCACCTACCATACACGTTTATGATGTACATAGCACTTGTCATACACATAACAGCTAAAATAAATATAGTTGACATTCCATTCTGTTATGTATTTACTGTTTACTTCATTACATACATGCATACAGCTCTGTAAGACTTGCACATACAAGTACACTGCTGTATGGAGTGTGGCATTAAGCTGCACATATTGTCAAGCAGCCAGAACTGACATGAGGCCCCTTCCATGATGCATCATATGAATGTGGTCATCCTAATCCACAACTCAGTTTGGCAAATTTCTCAATAGATGCCTGCACTTGTAGGTACATACATGTGCTCAATGTAGTTGCACCACATAATCATGCCTGGCTAGTTAGCACACCAGTTCTTTTCTGCCTCTTAAAAATTTTGGACATTGATGCCAAACTTTATTAGTTAAACGTTCCTACGCTAATTGCCTAGCAATAAATTCAGAAGGTATTTCTGTGGCCATCATAATAATATTTGGGATCCAAACCAGTTTGTCTTTACTGTCTTAGGGAGGAGCATGGTGTCAGACACTGGTATAAGTGCAAGAGTTTCAACCTGCCCCCTGCATTTACCAGAGGTGTAAGCTCCTGGCCTAGCTGGTAATGTATTCCCTTTAGGCATTTAAAAACATTCTGGATGTCTATTTCAGGGGTAAGTTTCTCTTTGGCCAAGTCATAGGAAATACAGAACAGCTGACTCACAAGATCCCTTTTTCTCAAGAAGGGCAAAGCAGGTCAGCCCAACAGTAAATGTATGGGTACACATCCAATCATTCAACCTTAATCTGAAGGATGCTAGGGTGTCACATTGTCTGACTTATAGGGGATGTCTGTTCCAGAGTTAGAGTAGGGATTTGGTTAATACATTTGTTTCTTCAGAGCACTTAATTGTATGTGCTCGTGGAGATTTAAGTCCCTCATCCTGGTATTAGTGGAGCTATTTGACTTGACAAGATGCAGAAGATCAAGGAGGACAGGGTATGTAATGGTGTGTAGAAGCCTGTATGAAACCAAGTAAAGGGGTTGCCCTTAAAGCCTTCCCTGGTAATAGGGATTTTAGGCCAACAATATTATGGATTAGGAAACTCTGAGACCTTTCCAATTAGGGCTTCATACAGAGGGATGATAAGTTTTGACCTGGATAGCATACATTTAGATATTAAATCCAACTGCTACAAAAACACGAACTTTGAACAAAGTGAATCCGCTTAGGCTGAAAGCTTTCCAATTACAACTTATTGAAATAAAAATGAGCGTTTGAAATTTAAAATCGCTTTAGGTCCTAAAACAGTATTCGGACTTCTTCAGACTAACTGACAAACATCTGCGTAATGATAAGAAATTGTTTAAATAACACATTTTCGCGCCATGAAAATAGTTCATGACGAAATTTCTTAAAGTGAAACTTCTAATAGCACTATTAAAGCAGTAATGGTATCAGTATCACTATTAAAATACATACATTTATTTATTAAAAAACAATTAAAAAGTGCCTTACTTATATTATGAATTTAATATACTGAAAAAATACTAAAAATAATTACAAACTGAATCTTTGTATTATTAATAAAATTTCATCATGGGGCCATCAAGGGCAGGACACCCTGCCACCCGCAGACAGCACTTTGCTGTTGTTTCTTCAGTCTTTGTCAGGGAAATCAAGAAACAACAGCGTGCCCCAAGTGCATGAATTTCTCTCCTCTGCTCAGGATGGGCACACCCATCCACCCCTGCCACTGCCTTAGATGCCCAAATCACTGCTCAAAGTCTGGTTTACCTGGGCAGTTGTCAGGACTTTATCCCTGTACACCATGGTACTATCTAACTAAGAGTGGTTTAGCATAGTCATGAACACATTGTATAATAACAGGATGGCTAGTACAGCATTAAGTAGTCTATACCCAAGTAATAGCAATGCAGTAATAGTCAGAATTACCTTGTGCAACTAGTAGAAACCCAGCACAAATATGTTCAACCTAGAGCAATACTGTAGCATTGAAATGCTTTACTAGCAATTAAAAACAGCTTTGTGTGACTGCACACAGCATTCAGCAGTATTGCAAGACAAACATGCTCAGTGAGCACACCTACCCCATGGCTAAAACACCCTACAAGGCTATCCACTCACGCTAACAATGACTGCTGATGAAGCCCTAACAAGCTACTGTGCAGCATCACCAACAGTGGAGGTGCATAGAGCAGCACAACACACAACCTAGTGCAATATGTACTAATCCAGAAAACTGAAACAGCCAGCCAGAATACAGCTTGCCTCTAGGCTGGCAGCAATTACAACTCCCACAACAGCAGCAGCAGCAAATTACCTCCTTTCACAAGATGGTCACTTTCAGTGTTCCAAGATCACCCCAAGTCCTGTGAAACAAAGTTGTGCCCCTAGCTCTTAACTGTACAGATTTTCAGAGAATATCCAGATTTTTTTCCTTTTATTTTTGGTCTGTTCCTCATAAAATTTGTGGTTTTCTGACAAATCACTAGGATGATTTGAGGATGGAAGTCACTAATGACATACATTTGTGTTTCAGACTTCATATCTTTCAGAAAAAAAATGCACGGTAAGAATGCCAAGATAAATTCTGTTATTCTAGCAACCTTCTGAGTTTATAAGAGCAATATTTAAAAATCTGTCCCTATTTTTGAGCCTTTGTTCCCCCATTCTGTGAGGCTTTGTCTAGATTTTTTATGGTAAGAGGTTGAGAGGATTAGTTGTGCCCAGTTAGCAGTGTGGACTGAAATTGGCAAAAAAGTGTTCTTTCAGATGTTAAATGACAATTTAAGTAATTAAAACACACTGATGTCAGAAGGGATTGTACAAATGAGCAAGGGCTCAAATCCATAGCTTAGAACACTCCAGCCAAAAGGTAGGCAGTGGCTCAGAAGCCAAACAACAAGTAAGAAACCAGAAAATTGAAACAACCAATCATAATGCAATTTGTTACTATCCCAGCAGTGATTAGAACTCCCAGACCAGCAACAGTTTACCATCTCTAACCACTAGCAATGCTTCAAGATGACCTACAAACACTGCCAAGTTAAATTATTCCCACTTAGCAATATGCACTAAACTCAGCAGAAAAAGTGTTGTCTGAGATGTTAAAATGACCATTTAAGTGATTAAAACAAATTATTATTCTTGGTGACTCAAAAATAACTTTTCTACCATTCCTGTGCATGGGTAGTTCTTCCATCGAGCTTTAACTGTTCCTTGCAAGGTGGGCGAGTATATATTCTTGTACTACTTGTTAGTAGTATACGTGTCAGATCTCCATTGTTATTTCTTAATATGCTGGAAATGTGCTCACTAGCTGTTGAGAGTGAACTGTCTGGTTTAGGCAGTAGGTACTTTTACGTAGTCAATGCCTAACATCATAGAATGCAACAGCAATGAGTGCATGCACGCACTGAGAACAAGATCTGCCTAGAAAAATTCTGAATTGTGATTATTGGAGTGGATGAACCTTATTTTATGGTATGCCAAGGAGTGTCCCCTCATACATTTTTCCTCTTTCTGGTTTTGCTATCTTAGCAGGTTGTCAGTTACATAGTTACACCTACAGTATTCTCTTTTGGGATATTGTACGTGCCCGTCTCTCACCTTGAAAAGTATTTTGCGCCTCACTCCCACCCCCCATTCTCTCTCTCTCCAGCTGTGTCTCAAATGCACATTACAAAGATTAGGCAGTTTGACAGGGAATCTGTTCTACATTGCTGACACCACATAAGGCAATGTTCTGTTACTATCTTTCATTTACATGTGTGGTTTCTCTAGGTTAAAGAAATAATCAGTAGACATCAGAGTCTTTTTGAGTTCCTTGTGCATTTCCCTGGATTGCAAGGTGAACATATGTAAGTGTTGAGGAGATAATGACATCTAGCTAAGTGCTGTGCATTCTGGAAATCTCCTCTCTGAGGTTATTACTGGGACTTGCCAAAAAATGCAAAGGTCCAAAACCTCCATGCAAGAAAGTAATGCAAGCCTCTGACTGCTCAGTCTTTCCTCCTCCTGTCCAGTACACCTACACCACGTCAGATCTGTGTCACCAAGTTGCAGACAGCAGAGACAGCAGAGAACAGCTTCTTTAGTGTAAAAAGAAGAGAGCAAGTGACTCAGTTTATATTTTTGAATTACCCCCAAATTAATGCTTGCTTGGTATTTAAGTATTGCAACAAAGTTTCTGACATTTAAACTTCTAGAATACCAGTTCATGGCTTCAGATGATACCTGTCTAACCTTTATTCATGAGGAGCAGCTGTTGATGGCCCACAGAGTCTTATGTCCTAATTACATTCACAAAATTGCCATGTCAAACCTTCCTGCAAGTGAGATGTTGTTAAATGTGGATGTAAAGCCATACTAAGCATAGATCAGCAGATCATATTTAATTATGCCTGTACCTTCCATCACATTGGAATGTATGTGCAGGAGTGACAGCTGTGTTTTCAATATTTCATCAGTCTTTGGCATTGGATAAGAAGGACTGACTGGTCTAGCAATATTTGAAAGGAGGATGAAGCAGCCTCCTTTTGACAAACACTGACCAGGAGTCTCCCTCAAATCTGTCCAGTGGTGCACTTAGCTTACCATTCAGCTATCACTTAAAGTTAACCACTAGTCTTCCATTTCACTGGACAACCAGACATTCAGAAGTCAGTAGTTTTTTTTGCACAGCCTTGCTAATTTCCAAATTGTTTCTGTTGCCAGAAGTTATTATAATCAGAATATCTGAATCTGTGCCCATGGTTGAAATATATCACGTGCCACTGAAATAAGCTTCCTAGCTGCTGCAGAATGAACAAAAGAATTATGGCATTTTGTTGATTCCAAGAACAGCACCATCCTTTTGACCATATATTTTTTCCCAAAGTATTTAGTTCATTGCTCCTTCCGAAGTAAAGCAACGTATTTTTTTGTTATTCTTCATCAGTCATTCCTCAGTGGCCAAACACAAGCTGTTTCCTTTGAACTGCTGCAGAACATTTGCTCACTGGTCATAAAAACTCCATCAGTGGAACTCTGAAGGAGTTCCCATATCTGTTTTTCAGGTCATGAAACCCTCTTTGTAAACTTGTAGAAGTTGAAAAAAGGAATATTTCCACACAGTCCTGTACTGGTGCCTGGTAAATAAGGAGTTACATTATCAAGGATTTCCTGCACCTTGTATATCCTGGACATTTATGGGGATAACCCTTTACAGGCATTAAATGTGCTGGTACATTGAAAGTGGTTTACAGCTTCAAATTTTGGTACCAATCTGCACTACTTCATGTGGTATGCTAGATCTGATATTGTAGATGTCTGGCTGCAGAATCAGATTTGTCTAATGCATTATTACTAAAGTACAACAGAATTTCCCAGGCTTGTAAACCCACCCCACGGTGTACTGCTGTAGCGTGATACTTAGGTACTTTCTTGCTGTGAAAACTTCCATTTATATCAAATGACCAAATGGTCACAAGCTGCTGCAAAATTATTATTTTTTTTATATTTTTAGGTAAAATTGAGAATTTTCATTTTGCTTTTGATATTGTTGTCATTCTATTTATTTATCTTTTAATTAATCTAAACATTCTTAGCTTTACATTAGGCTGTGTCTCATGTGCTATCATCCATATTGTAGTCACAATACCATTAAATAATTTAATCTGTGAAAAATTCCTGTTGTAGATGGACACTTAGTGTTTATATGCTTTGGGTATCTGTCATGACCCCAAGAGTGCTTTACCTTTCATGAGGTTTAATATTGGTGGTAATTCATGGCACTAACTGCTGGGCTTTTGCCCTCTCATAATGAAAATAGTTTGAAAACAATTGTATATCCATTTAATTTAATGTAAAATGTATGACTTTCCCATTAAGGGACATCAATTCCTGTTTAAAAAAAAAGTTGGCTTGGTCAACTGGGCTGTTGCCTAAGCAGCCCAGGATTTATATGTATGTGCCAGTGGAGACTAGTGCAGCTCCACCTTATTATTACTTTGCCTTTCATTTTGGTGGGGAAAAGGTGCTTCAGGAGGGGCTGGTTGATCTTCTAGATGATGCAGTGGGCAGCCATTTCTCATTGGTTCAGGCTGCGTTAGTTGACTGGTGTTTGAGGCAGCCTGAGTGGAACTAGAAGAATAGTTATGAATGGTTTTGGAAAAATGCAAGCATGAGTAGGGAAAAACTTTTTTTGCATTCTTCTATTCAGTGATATCACCAACAGCTAGCTTGCAGGACATGCAGTTTTTTCTTTTATATATTTAATATTTTGTGTGTGTTTGTGTTTGAGGTGTACAGAACACAGACACTGTAATTGTTAGGGTGTGTGGGTTGCAGTATCTGTGTCTGATGGCAAAGAGCTAAAATAAAGTTCTGGGATGATTATTTCTGTAATTTATTCATTTGACCATAATCTGACATATGAAGTGCTATCTACCGATAAAGCGTAAAGTGACTGTAGTTAATTGTCATGTGTATGGTGTGTGTGTGTTGCAGTGGGAAGCACTCTGTTACTGACATCAGAAAGCTGAAAATACATTACTTTTTTATTTTCACATACCTTTATTGAATTATCACTTGTGACATAGGTAAAGTAATCAAACTATATTAACATGACAAACATACTTCACATATATTGCTATATATGCATTTTTAGTGGGTTGCATTGTGTGTTTCTGACAGCAGGAAAATGATGTACATCGATGTGGCCACTGTTTGTAATTTATTTATTAACTTGAGCAGAATCAGTCATTAAAATGGCTGTGCCTGGTGGGCATGCAGTGGTTTGCACTGTATACATCTGATAGCAGTGAGCTGAAATAAATTACTTTGTCCTTTATTTATTCGGTCATTTAATTACAGACATCTGAGGTGTACAGAGACAATAAAGTGGCTGTAATCCGTGGGCAGGGAGGCAACATGTGGATGAAAATGACCCTTCTATAATTTATCCATAGAAACAGTCATTGGGTTGGTTTGGCAGGACTAGTGTGCTGTTCATTAAAACACGCTAAAATGCATTGTTGGGAAAAAAATTTTGATGACAGCTAGACAACAGAGGTGTATAAAGTCAATAAACAGTCTATAAATGAGTATGTACTGGGATTGTCTGAGGATGAGTGTGACTTACTCCCAACTGTTTGATCACAGTTAAACAGTCATTGACCTTGCATTCACTTTTTCTGTACCCCTTCCCCCACTTTGAAGTCACTAGCTGCCATTGTTTAATACCATTGATAAGCTCCAAAGAAAGCCCTTGCAAAACTATAGAAGATGCAAAGGGTGTAATAAGGACTACTTTTTTTCTTCTTTGAAATGTTCTAATCCTTTTATATTCAACTCTTGTGAAACTTCTGTAAAAGCAGTAAGGAATGCTCAAAGCCAACATACTCCTCGTGTGAGAAGTCTGATAGAAAGAAATGAGAACAGTAGAAGGTAGCACAAAATTTAAGCTCCTCACATTAATTGTGTATTGAGCACCCCACACAACTGACACAGGCTTAGAGCACACTTAACATGCATTTTCTCCAGGATATTTTTATACTCTGGTGCAAAATCTGTACTCTATGCCCATATTAGTCTTTCCTCCTCTAACCCTGCAGTCCACACTTCATTTGTAAATTCACTGTGCCAAACTGGTGCCTTTCGTTGAAAGATTAGAAAGCCCATTCTTGTGCCAGTTGTCATATCTGGTTTCTTACCCACTTAGCTCCCTTACACAGATGTTGACCCCACTGACTCCTTCACCACAAGTGTCAGTCCCATCATCGTCTGGTTATCTAGTGTGTGTGTGTGTGTGTGTGTGTGTGTGTGTGTGTGTGTGTGTGTGTGTGTGTGTATATTTTCTAGCTTCTTTTTCCATCCATGACTGCTGACCATCAGTCCTTCAACAATTGGTCTTCAGCTAGTTCATTCCACCATACTGGGTAACACCAGCACAGAAATGACAGTTGACAGGTGGAGGCCATCATGCAGGCTGTCAGTGGAGGTGGCTTGTGCCCATGCTGCATCTACTAGTACAGCCTATGAGGGTGTCAATTTTGTCTCTCACCCTTTCGCAGGGTGAAGGATATAGACACTTGCATCACTGCAAGGAAGTACTCTATCCTTCCCATTCACGTGCATGTTACCACACGCACACTAATGAGAATTACCATGACTTACCTGATAGTACCTAGTCCACTTTCTTAATTCTTGTGCTTTTCTTTTACCTGCAAGACTCAGCTTGCTAGTGTCAGAACTGTAAACCAGAACACACACACCCCTTCCTGAAGGACAAGCCAATTTTGGTCTTATATCCACATCTTCCCTACCCAGATGATTCATCCTGGGAGCTATTATTCAAACAAACCAAACTGACATAGTCTGAGTC
Organism: Protopterus annectens; assembly: GCF_019279795.1. Taxonomy (NCBI): domain Eukaryota; kingdom Metazoa; phylum Chordata; order Ceratodontiformes; family Protopteridae; genus Protopterus; species Protopterus annectens. The sequence goes on from NC_056738.1 coordinate 456,788,056, forward strand.
ATACACAGGGCTTTTTCCCTTTACACCAAGGAGCTAGACTAGGCCTACCTGATATTAGTATCTCAAATGTAGCCTTACTAATGTCAGTTTCTCTCACCTTGGTTATATGAGCACCAGTATGACTGGCATCTGTCTTTTAGGCAACCGTAAATTTCCTCTCAGGATTTTCCATCCATGCAAAGAATGACTATGATTTCTTTTCTGCAGCACATTTGGTGAGACATCTTGGTTTTGTTGTGTTGACCACAGTATTTTCAAGTCTGTTGCTACTTTATCCATGCACCTCATCAAATTTCTTCGTTTCTTCAGCATCCTTTTTTTTTTGCCAGAGTCTGTTATTAACCTTTTTTTCTGATTCCCAGGACCAGTCAACCAGATTTTCCGACATACTTGTAACAGGGTCTCTTACAAGTAATAATGTTGGATGTGTAAGTAGAGCTTAGGCTGCAGAAAACATCCTGCCCCCTTTTTTACATACTTTCTGCCTATTTAATCATTTTCTTCATCAAAACTGGAGTGTTGGACTAGAACATTGCATTGTGATGGTTGTGGATGAGTTGGGGGTTGGCAACCTGGGAAAGTTTAGCATGCAGAACAGTACAACACCTACAGTTCTTTCTATTTATGTAGCCAGGTACTTACAGATCCAGTGTTAATCTTGAGTAACCATCTTTTGTTTTGCAAATAACTGAACAAGTCTGAACACATTGTTTACCATTTAATTGGAATTACTTGGAGTAAATCTTGATGGCATCCTGTATTCATAGGCCTTAAAGTATGTTACTGTGTTGTTACTTCTGGAGTCTGTAAATGGTACAGATCTATGTAACCTCTGTGATATCTCATGACAAGTGGCATACATGTCTGACTTTTCAGTGTGCTGGAACTAATACTTCAGGATGGTATTTATTGTTTGCAGATGACTTGGCAAGCCATTTAAAGGAAAGCAGTGTACCAGCATTATAGATCAGTACAGTATCTTTGACTGCGGTGGTGGTGCTGCGGTAGCGTTGTCGCCTCACAGTTAGACGTTGCCCGTTCGATTCTTAGTTAGAGCGTCTTCTGTGTGGCAACATGCATGAATTGGTGTTCCTTCGTTGAAGGTTGTGCGTTAGGCCCGGCAAACCAGCACGTAAAAATCTACTGCTAATCATTAGCGGACCGGAGTTCCGCTGTAGCGACCCCTAAAAGGGAAAAGCCGAAAGACACAACAACAACAGTATCCCATCTTTGGAAGTAGTTTTGAATAAATAATTTGCAAATTTTTTTGTTTTGCACCTTACACCATGCTTGTTATATATTATTATTGCTTATGATAATTTGTATTTACTCGTACAAAGATTCTTGTTGCAGGGTTTTTGAAATTATTCTGCATGTGTTTTATGCCTTTTACAACACTTTCTTAGGTCTGATTTTTTTATTTTATTTATTTGCACGTGGATTCATTGCTGTCACTCAAACTCAAGTGGTGTATATAAATGTATTTTAGCATTTGCATGAAACTCTGCTAGCATTCAGTAATGTCTTAACATATACTGGCTCATAACATTTTTTTTTGTGCAAACTGTACCTGTGCAATACTTCAAAAAATACTTTTGCAGAGGAGCAAGTCCACCTGTACGTTGTGAGGGTGGGCTTTGTCCCCACCCCTGTTACTTTAATCTCACTTTGAAGTTGCACCCCCTCAGAAAACAGCAGTCAAGGAATATACAAAAAGTAAATTTGAACTGTTTCTCCTCTGTGATCTCTGATTAACATACAAAATACATGATTTAGGATCATTCCCATCACTACAAAGTGTGAAGACCAAAGCAAATTCATTGAACATTTATCCCCAAGCAACTTCAGAGCGAGGAGTTGGCTATTGCCTTTATGAGATTTGGTTAGTTACAAAGATAATTTTGCTTTGCCAACTTGTCACTTAAAATACAGTAGCTATTTGTGACAAAGGACCAATGTATGACAGAGTTTTAGTTGACATTGTGGATATGAACCTTTGATCAATTATTTTCTTGCTAAATTTTCATGTACACCTTAGTAGTTACTTAAGTTTACCAGTAGTTGAGGGCATGTTTGTGATAAAGTCAGTTAAGAAATGGAAAATGAAATGCAATTACCTGCCTGATACCAGTTTCTTTACATTTCAGCATGCAGTCCTGACTGAGCTTTCTCATACTCGTGGTAATGAAAGGTATGGTCTACATAACCGTGCCCAAGGAGGCTTTGCCTCTAGCAGCATCTTTCTGAATGAAAATTTCAAGCTACATCTTGCACCTCCTCCAGCTACTGATGACTGACCTTTATGGAGTTATTGGACTTTTTTATGCACTCTACACAACTCATTTAATAAAAGTGTACCAGACAGCTGCAGTGGATATTTGACTTCATTTGCTGGCAGCAAATACCATCCTTTATATAGAAAATTCACAAATTGATCCAATAAACACTTGGCAGTATAACAGACTTATGTTAATTCTTTGTGCTTCAGGTTTTTTATTTGATTTTTTTTTTTTTTTGTTATGGGTATCTTATAGAATTTTCTAGTCAATTGTATGTTCATAGTAGGCTGTTAAATGTGGACAGAAAACAATTAGTCTGCCAATTATGATGCAGTCTGACAGCTATTAAAAGTACTGTTCTTATTTAGGCATGTAAAGTTGCCCTGAAAATCCAAAATGAGCTGCCTCTTTTGAAAATGAGTGAGAGTCTTCCGCAGGATATTTGCAGTCCATTTTTACTCTTACTGTGCCATACCACACAATTTTATAATGGCTGCTCACTCTCCTATTTTTTTTTCAGAAGCGGTTTGGGTCATAAGGATAGAATAACTGTTTTATACTTGCTAGAATAAAGTGCTTGAACCAGTAGATGTGAAGAGGACTAAATTATGACAGCGTGACATTTTTTGTTCAGCCTTACCAGTCTTTAACCAGTTTACATATAGGTTATTGACTTACGTTCCTATCTTTCATCTGTACCAGACTTCATTATATGCTTCTGTAGAGCTACAAACTGCCAGTCTTGGACAGGTTGTTCCATAGTCCCTCAACCCATTTCTTTCATACTCCCAGCTCCTTCCCTTCCCAAGCCATAAATGAAGTCTCAGTTGCAGGGTCAGCAAATATGAATTCTGCTTTTCACTGCTTCTTTTGTATGTGGTGCAGTTATGCTAAACTGGCCTGTTTTGTTTGCATTATTTAATTCTGGGGTCTGGATCTGATTAATGTCTAATTCCTACCCCAGGCCCATCCCCACTGTGTTCCAGTAGCAAAAATGAATAAAGAACTGCTGTAAAACCACTCTGCAAGACAGTGATATCTGAAATGGTCCAAAAAGAATGCAGGGCAGACATATTACTTTTCATAGTTTATACTGTAACATGGTGAAATGCATACATACAAATTGAATCATTAAATTCCTACAGTATTTACACACAGTTTAAAAAAACACAATATCACTGAGTCAAATAAGTTATTACAATCAAAATAGTGTCCTAAACAGATGTTAAACAAACAGGGAAAGAGAGAAAAATAGTCTACCTGTTCATTTAGGTGTAAACTTTCTCTAGAAATGTTTTTCATCTGACGCTGGCATGGCCAAAGCTGTACCATGTCCTAAAGCAACCAGAGCATGCTGCCACACCAGGAAATGCCCTTGTCATGAGCAACTCTATATGACACATTATTAACCACATTGAGCAAAAATAGAGTGATGGTCAGCTGGCTCCCAGGTGCCAGAATTTATGATGTTGACCTAACTGTTGCACAAGCTGCATTACCTTCAGTGCTGTAGCTTGGATGATATGGAGATTAAGTGCACCTTAGGCTGTGGGTGTTTTTCAAACCATGGGCTGCTATAGACACACACACTTTTTTCAACCATCCATAAATCATATTCATTTGGATTCATGTTCCTGATTTAAGAGCATTCAAACTGTTGTACACCTCAAATTTCAGATTATAATTAAAAAAATTACCTTAAAGTATTCCAACTTGTTTTACTCAAATGCACATGATCATGTCAGCCAGTGTCATTCTCAACTGCAGATTGCTTGCCTCCTTACCCAGCAGTTGTAGCCCCATTGTTGACTGTTTCACAGATGTCTGATAGTAGTAAAAATAAAATTGCACACTAGTTCTGCAAAGACAGACTATTCAAACTGAGAAAACAGGAAGGTAAGTTACTTTCATCCACAGACAGTCCCCACACCAACCCAGCCGTTATGGTTACTTTAGTCTGTACACCTCATTTGATTGTGATCAAGGATACCATTCAACTTCTTATCTGCAAATCTGGGACGAAGCCAAAAAATGAGGGGCAATAGCCCAGAATCAGAGACAGATTTCTCTTATATATTTAAAGCTGCTAGAATAAAATTTTTTGCATTAACACAAAGGACATAAATTTTGAAACTCAAATCCCTGTCACAAGATAATGACTACAATCCTCAGTGATTTGCCCAAATCTTATGTTGAACAGACAAAAGATATGTGCATAGTCACGGGCAGTATGTTTCAGGGACAATTAAAAGTTTTGTTTCACATACAAATCTACAAGTGTTCCAAATTATTTCATGCACATACTCATTAGTCCAGCAAAGCCACATGGTTAACTGAGCAAATGACCAGAGGGTAAACTAGTTTCATCCATGTTGCATATGTGCAAGTGGGTAATCACTGCGAGTATAAGCAGTGTCCAGCATTTAACTGTTTTTGTTCTTCTGATGAAAAGCAAACAAACAAATGATTTGGCAATCAAACTAACTAAAGTAGTTTGCAATGCTGATTTTTTTTTTGTTGCAAATTAGACAATTTTGTTGGCTGTCCATGAGCCCCTATTTTAATCTGCCACTGTATGTAGAGAGATTCATGGCTGAGCTGTCAGTGTATATTTCTTGAGTCTGATAGGGAACTAATTTTTTCAACACTATCTTAAGTTTGTAGTAAATAATGCCAAAATGCTAACAAAAAGTAGATGTCATCAGTTGGCTCACTAATTGATGCCATTCCAGAAGCTTCAACTGAGGGTGAGCTTTGAGGGACATCTTTGAAAGTAATAACTGCTTCACTAGGGATGGCTCAAACCTCTTTCTGCAGGACCTTTGCATATTAGAAAGATTTGTATTGCCCCCATAGTGCCTCTTGTTAAGTAAAGTCACTCTCCTCCTATATCTGCCAGCCCAGCAGTTTCAAACCAAGCCTAATATATCATGGCAGTGCAAGAAGTGTAAACAAAATGTTGCTTGATTTTGAGGCCTTCTTAACCCTTGAGAACACAAACAACTATATAACTAGATGCATGGTTCCAGTACAATGACAGTGCTCCTCCTGTACCAGGTTCTAATACCTACCACCCATTTAAACCTTGTATGAAGGGTATCCATGCCTGTTATGGCAGTGTGTTTGTTTTTATTTGTAATTCCTTTATCTTATATCTTATCCAGAATGGTGATAGCCTAGAACTACTACATGTCCTGGTAACTACTACCAAGTCCACCTTCCATATCGTGACCAGTTGTAGAACCCCCTCCATGATGACCTACAGTCTATGAAACATACTTCAGTAAATTAGAATCCCTAACTGTTGAATGTTGTTTGAGGCAATAATGGTGAACTCTCAATCTGGATTTTTCAACGACATGCTGCAATTTACCTTCATAATGTTGAAAGCACATCTTCAAATGTGCACATAGGTGAAACGTATCGCGAATTCTGTCCCAACGACTTGCCTAAATGTCAAACAAAACAGCGAACATTGACATTTCCAATAGTAAAGAAAAACTCCATGGATACACCAGGCTAAAAACAAAAACTATACTTTAATGAAACAAATCAACAAGAATAAAATGTGTAAGCACTTTCGGGTTAAACCCTTCTTCAGACACAGCTCTTATGGAATAAATCAATGATTTTTATATAATATAATAAAAAGAAACCAACCAGTACTTAACCATGGTTAATTAGTTACAATTAGAAGTCTACGTCTCTTCAAAACAGGTTTTAAAGAAACCATACCATTTAACCCAGGATTCCTATCTGCCCCCAGTTCTATAATCCATTGCGTCTCACAGTATTCTGTGTAACCAGATAGATTACCTCCTCTAGGGTTGTTCTTAACCAACTGCAAAACTAGGAATGCTGATACAATGCATTATGTTCATTATGTGTTTGTATGTCTGATAAGTGGTTAAGAATCCTCTCTTTTAGCTTACAGTTGGTTTTCCCCGCATAAAAGGAGGTGCAGAGTACATACTGGGCTAAATAAACAACATTAACCAAATTATAATTGGCTACTAAAGATGGATTGTATACCTTTTTAATAATTGGGTGGGTATACCCTTGTGTCCTAGATATATACTGACATGCTTTACAGTTTAAACAGGGATAAGTCCCTTTTCTACTTTTGCTTTTGGGAACAGTCATACGTTCCCCTCTATCACATAAAAGTTGCTTCAAAGTTTTATTCCTCTTAAAAACAAATCTAGGAGCTGCTCCTAGTATATCCTTCAGTGCATCATCTGTCTGTAAAATCTTCCAGTTGTCACGTATAATGTCACAGACTTTGTTAACATTACTACTATAGTTTATACAGACATTTACCCTATCCCTAAATTTATTCTGTTTTATTAAAGAGGATTGCCTGTTTTCTATCCCTTTTTTTCGAAAACCACGGGGATGCTTGTGACTTCCTTAGCCCTTTCACCTCAGTAATATTCAACTGCAATTCTTGCTGAACATATCCTCTAGCAGTCAGCCTTGACTCAATATTTCTTACTTCATCATTAAAAATTGTCTCATCAGTGCATAACCTTGATGCTCTAATGACCTGTCCTTTCATTATATTCTGAAATACAAAAGATGGATGCATACTATCTCTAGTTAACATACTATTCTTCCAACATGTTTTCCAGTGGATACTGGTACTAAAATTGTTAAGCATATCTTTTCTCACTTGAATATCTAGAAAATCTATCTCCTTATCAGAGTATTGCACTGTAAACCTTAAAAAGTTTGCTGTGGATTCTAAATACATCAGGAGTTCCCTCCCACAACATAAAAATGTCCACGAAACACGAATAAAAAATGATGGACTGCTTCCATTCATGTATAGCTTGTGTCATGACTTCTTCATCCCATTTTCCTAGTTTCAGGTTAGCATATGAGTAGGCACAGGGGGTGCCCATGGCAACCCCCGACCATTGCCAGTAATACTCTCTGTCAAACATAAAGATGCTATTCTCTAGAATGACCTCTAGTAGATACATTACCTGTAGGATAGTTTTACTATGTAATGAGTTTTCCCTCCTTAGAATTTTTCACATCCAATGTAACCAATAATAGATGTTCATTCTGTGGTATATTTGGAGAGTGTACAAATAACATTGTTAAAAAATGCGCACAATCTTTTAATATAGTAGGAATCCTGGAAACTATAGATTTTAACTTTGATTCAACCCATATAGAACAACATTCAATGATCCACCCCCTGCCTGACACAATGGGTCTTGGTGGGGGGGGGGGTCCACCATATCTTCATAGATTTTTGGTAGCACTTTAAAAATGGGTATAACAGAAAACTCAACTGTAATAAACTGAAAAATATCATCATTGATTATATTACTTAACTTCAGTTCACTGAATAATTTATGAACATGCTTGATTATTTTCATAGCTTCAGTGTATGTGATATGCTTATACGTAGCATCCTGAGTTAACAGGAGTCTAATCCTTTTTTCATAGTCACTTGTATTCATTAATACAATAGCCTCCCCTTTATTGGCGGAACTTTGGTGCCTTCATACTTAAATTTCTGTGGGTGAACATTGACATTTCCGACCACTCCACACCTGAAACAAGTGCTACTGTGGGTCAAAAACGGGGTGAGATTTTGTTATTCAGAATATTGGCGTTCGCGGTTTTGAGCAGTCACAACTTGGAGTTTGCAGAAGCTGTTTGGGAGATGTGCTTGTCGAAATTATGAAGATAAACCCATGCTGCTCAACTCCCTATGTGAGGGCATTAGGATGTAATAACTACAAGAAGATAAAAAGTCTAACAATTAACTGCATGGGCCCACAGGGACGGTCTGTCATGTCTTTGGATCTGAATTTGGTCTGGGTCAAAGAGAGAGCCTAGTTTCTCTCTTTTCTAGTAGAATCTTGTTTCTGGGACCCCATTGGTGTCAAGTCGATGGTTCCTTCTTCTTAGGTTAAAGGGAGGTAAGTTTCTGATCACAGTTAAATCTAATCCAGGTAAAAAACAAGCAGGAGAACAGTAAAGCACTATGGAGATGGTTCCGTGTGATTCAGTCCTTTTATTGATGTTAGGCAATTGAGCACTTTGAGTCATAGCCAAAAATTGGTCTGTCATTTGTAATGAAAATCATGGGCATGTTTGTGGGCGAGCCTAACCTCACAAGCATGTCTAAGGTATGGGAGAGCCTGAGGGTTGGATCCTGACTCCATTCCCTGCCCCTTGACAATTGTTAAATATTTTGGTGTTAAACCTATACAGTTTTAAACTTTAATCAGTCTGGATTAAAACCAATGTATGTATGTTCAAAAGTTCTACAAACTACTAAATTACTAAACATACTAATCAATTCTTCATTAGTTTTAAAATGGTCGAGAAAGCTTTCAGTAAAATAGTCAGGTGTGTTGCAATCATACTTGAAGCATTGTTAAATTCTAGCCTACACTCCAGTCTTTTAAATGCCCACTTAACGTTTGTTTACAATAAGTTGTGTAACCAACCTAAAGCTGATGTGTAAAATTATGACATCTAAAAACATTACCAAATTAGCAAGTTCTTTCACTTAACAAAGCTTCTTTAGATCTGCACTATTTGATTCATTTTCAGAACTCATGTAGAAGTTGTAACACTCAAATATTGAAAAATAGTAAAAATCAAAATCAAAATAAAAATAATAATAATAAGAGGGGCTAGAGAGATTAATTGGAAGGATATTGGATAGAGAGGCCTAAAAATGTGCCAAGCTGTTTGTGTGTGTTGGGTTAAAGTGATGCAGACCATATAAGACCTGCATCTAATCCCAATGGAGGAGAGAGGGGATGTAAACTTCAATGTGGAGCAGGGAGCCCTGTGAAAGGTTCTCTGGATGGAGATTTATAGCAGAATTGCACCATATTATGCTTAATGCATGGGTTGAATAGAACCATGTTATTAATGCATGGGTTGAAGAAAATTTTGTTAAGGCTATATGTTAAAAACTGACCTGAGACCAGCATTTTCTTAAGCTTTGTTTCAAATCAAAAATGTAAAATATGGGTCATCTTAACCAGTTTGATGATGGGCTGGTGTTGCTTTGAGACCATTAAAATACCTTTTTGCAGGTGAAACATGTTAAATTATACAAACTGCTAGAAAATTAGACTCTCTGTAGCTTGAGCTAAAAGGTCTGTTGAGACGTCTTAGTTTTGTTGGACTGTGAAAGAGTTTGTAATGAAATAGTAAGAGACTGGAGACCATGTCCCCTGAAAAATGAAAAAGTCATAGTCTGCAAGAGCTTCAAATATAACAAAATCAAGGAAGAGGTGATAAATTTACATATTACTGTTTTTCAACAGTCTTGAGAACTTCTTTAGTTGACAAATACACAAGTATGGTGCACCTCTAAAAAGCTGCTAGTAATCCAGAGGTTATATTCAGGACTCCTAATAATCCAAAAAATGTCTGTAAAGAACGGAACGCCAATAAACGAAAATAACAAACAGGAATTTTATTAAGCTTAAAACCAAGCTTTTCGTCAGCGCTCTGCACCAACTTCTTCAGAAAGCAAACTAAAAACAAAGAACAATACATCTGTCCCATTATTTAAGCATCATAGCTCCACTCAAACACTCCCCCTTGTGGACACACCTGAAAATTGCACATCAATGCACTTAAAAAACTTAACCACAGAAAAACTGTGCATCACCATTTGTATAAGATCAACATGACCAGCCCTGAATATTTGTAATCAAACTAATACTCTAAATTTACACCACCAACATAGCATGTATACAGTCTTAAATACCTGGTAGACACTATAAACACACAAGTGGTAAACCCAGGAAAAGTATATGTGTGTAGCGCCTGTTTTAAAAAAGCTATGTAAATAAATCAAAATGTCATTCAGATGGTAACACAACTCGATGGAAGACTACAAACCATGAGTTGATATAAAATATACAAAATACATCCTGAGTATACCTTGGAAATGTATGCTTAACATTGTTATGTTGTTATCATAACTATCTGATAATAGTAGCAGTATTAGTAGCAAAAAAAAAAAAAGTAAGTTATATATTATATATTGATTGTATATTGTGTGTAGCGGCCGGTACTAGGAGGCTGACGTCCCTTACATAAAAGACTATTCTGATGAATGATCAAACTACACATCCCCCGCTTAAAATAATGGATCACAATGTAACCATTGATAAAGACATTAAAAAATAAAACCAATAATAACAAAGTAGCACTAAACCATTTTAACAATCAAAAAATGAAGAAAGAAACAATCCCCATAAAATAGCTAAAAAGGTGGTCATTCCCAAGGGGATTACATCAGTCTAAGAAGCTTCACCTAACTAGGCTTCTCAGTTTAAGAAAGCAACTAATAGAAAGCATGCTGTTTAGTCCAGGTAGGTGGTAAGCTTCCAATTAGAGTTGCCACATCAACTCCTTGCGTTCAAGTCTCAGAGAATCAGGACCCCCCTGTGCCTCCATCACAAAGTTGGTTAATCACCAAAAATGAAAATTCATGACCTGGGTTGTCTAGAATGTGTTTAGCCAGTGCATTGTCTACTTTCCCCTTCTTGATGGCATGTAAGTGTTCGTATAACCATTCTTGTAGCTTCCTGTCGGTCTTGTCAACATAGAAGCCAGGGCAAACAGAACACTGGGCCAAATACACCACCCGATTGCTAGCACAATTGAATCTTCCTTGAATAAGAAACTTCTTGTCCTTAATGGAAAAGGCTGTGCTTGCTTTAACATATCTACAGTACCTGCACATGTTACACTTGTACATCCCAGATCTGGGGGAGGTACCAGATATTTTAGACTCCAAAATATTTTTGTTGTTAAGGCCCCTCCTGAAAGTGACCTTAGGGTACAATGCCAGCCCAGGTACTCCTGTTGACTCAGTGGTTAATAAACACCAATTCTTCCTTATGATGGACACAATGTCAGTTGCGTCCAAGTTGTAAGTAATTATAAAATTATAGTCGAAGTTATCGGACTCAAGAGCAGGACGAGGCAAGCCTGATGACCCGCTGTTCAAATTCCCCAAAATGGGGCTAAAATGACCATTGGCCCTCTTACCTTGCACTTCCAAGCTTAAATCTGTGACGAAATCTGCAGGATACCCTCTACAAACAAATATGTCAGCGATAAACCTGCACTCGTCATAAAATGTTTTATCTTCTGAAATCATGCGGGCCGCTCGAACAAATTGGCCCTTCACGATAGCCCTCTTTTGGTGGATTGGATGTTCACTATCGAAGTGTAGGTATGAATTTGAAAATGTTGGCTTCCAATGTATATTAGCCATGAAGCGATTCATGGTCCTATCTTTCTCAATTTCTACATCCAAATAGGCTATCTTATCAGTTGCAAAATTAGATGTAAATTTCAAGAATTCAGTAGAACCATTAAAAAAAGTCACCAAGGTATTTGCATCATCTTGTGAACCATTGAGGATGATAAAAATATCGTCCAAGAACCTAGTGTATATCGACACTTTCTCTTGGAGTAGGAAATTGCATAAAACGAACACCCTCTCCCAATGGGCCATTACTAAATTCGCCACGCTGGCTCCGCAAGGTGATCCCATGGGAACACCAACCAATTGATTGAACCACCGGTTGTTGAATGAGAAAAAGTTGCAAGTGAGAAAAATATCCAATAACTCACTAACCAGTGAGATCTCTTCTGTCGGAGCACGATGGAAGCCCAATTCCAATTGAATCCACTCGACTGCCACGAGGTGGGGAATAGATGAATATAGATCAACCACATCGATCATCAAGAGGCAACTATCAGCACTGAATGGGACGGAACCCACGTTTTCTAGAAAAGCCCAAGAATCTCTTGAAATATGTGGAACATGATACACGTACTTCTTGAGAATATTGTCTACCACCTTAGCGGCTGCATAGGTTATACTCCCTCTAGCGCTAACTAGTTGCCGCATAGGTGGATCATATATATTCTTGTGTATCTTGGGGTTCCCAAACAAAACTGGTATCTTAGGTGATACAAGAATGATATAATTGTATATATCCACATCAGTTAAGCCATTGATGAACATCTCCTCAAAAAATGACTGTATACGGCTCATATTTACATTTAACTCATTCCTAGAGACTTCATGATAGGTATTAGAGGCCAAGATGGCCAACATCTTGTCATTATAGTCATCCAAGTCCATAGCTACCAATCCACCTCCCTTATCAGGCTGCATCAGTCTAACCGGTGCAGACTTGAGAGCTTCCAACAGGCCCTTCTCCACTCTGGTGACATTAAATTGGGCTGGTCGCCTTGAATTAAGGAGGTGACGGATATCAAGATCGCACAGTTGTTCGAAAACTCCAACGGTTGGTAAAAGAGGTGGGTTGAAAGTGCTAGGTATGTGAAATTCTTGGGTCTTTGTGAATTACCCAACAATAATGTCAAATTCAACTTTCTCACAAATAATTTCAGGTCCAAAATCGACCTCCCAACACTAGGCCCGACTAGGGGGTACAAAAGATAACCTTTTAGCCAAAATGTCCACCAAAGGTTGGGAAAAAGCAAATTGAGAAAAATTGTAAATTTTGAAATCTTTGCCTGTATTGTAAAGGATCTCCAATGCTTGAATAGGGGGAGAAGGAATGGCTAAACAGTCATACATCAATTCCTCCTCATTTTGTATTTGTTCCTCGTCGTGCGGTTCAACGTTTGTTGTGGAGACGAGGCTTGGGCATGAAAATTTACATCATGGGCTTCAGATGCTGGCTGGACCTGGTTAAGACCAGACCCAATAATAACCTCTCCTTCGGTTGAAGGTCTATGGTTTATTCGCCTTGCCGAAGGCCCATTCTCCGCTTCACTGTGGTGCATAGGTTGGTTGGTATCAACCAAAACTGAATCGATCCCCGTAGTTTCTCTGCTGTTCCCTAAAAAGTTCCCTTGGGATTTAGGGGGTTTGGGGTAAGCTGGCCCCATCTTTGTAAGCTTTTATGTCCCTCTTTAATTTTTTAATTTTAGTTGTAGTCATCTTAGAAATATGTTGGTCAATGCTGTTGAAGACTCTCTTGTATTCGTAGCGATACCTGGAAAAATGGATATCCAACTTTATTTCCTCATCCAGGCTAGAAAGGTCCATGGTTAATTGATTGATAGCTTCCTGGTAGATTGATTCATTCGTTCCCATGTCTATCAAAAAGTGACAAAAGGTCGAGATGGAATTTTGACCCTTCCTCCAACCCTGTGGGATATTGCCATGAGCGAAGACCCTTTGGGACAATCTTCGCACGTCGGCATTCCCCAAAATAAGAGACCTCTAGTTGTAGTTTCCTGAGCCTCAATAATTTTTGATCAAGTTGGTTGAGTTTAGTGGGCAAGTCAGGAAGATCTTCAGTAAAAGTGTCTTTGTTGGCGGTATCCTCTCCATTATAAAAAGAAAAGGGTCGATTCAGCCAATTATTTAAGTTCAAGTCTGTATAGTCCCTCCTCAGGGTCCCCACCTCACCAAGTCTAGATGCAGAAGCTCCTATGTTATTTAATGGGCTCTTGTGTCCTCTCGTGGAGGCCATAGGATTGTCGCCGCCATCCTGATTGTGTAGATCGTTAGAGCCATTGGAAATGACGGCTCCCAGCTCAGCTCTGGCTCCACTAGCTGGTATCATAAAGGGGGATTCAGTCGACAGTCCACTGGGGGGTCACACTACAGGATTCACAGCATCACTTTGCAAAAGTCCATCCATTCGCTGTGAAAGATGTTCAACCTTTTCCGTGAGAAGGTTTATAAGTATCGTTAAATCCCCTGGATCTGAGGTGCCACTAGCTTCCTGCGTGGTGGAAGACATGAAGACTTTCTGCACGACTCAAAAACAAAACCACAAACTGATAAATACCACCGTTGCAGGGATCTTTTTAGGGAACAGCAGAGAAACTACGGGGATTGTGTAGATCATTAGAGCCATTGGAAATGACGGCTCCCAGCTCTGCTCTGGCTCCACTAGCCGGTATCATAAAGGGGGATTCAGTCGACAATCCACTGGGGGGTCGCACTACAGGATTCACAGCATCACTTTGCAAAAGTCCATCCATTCGCTGTGAAAGATGTTCAACCTTTTCCGTGAGAAGGTTTATAAGTATCGTTAAATCCCCTGGATCTGAGGTGCCACTGGCTTTTTTAAAACAGGCGCTACACACATATACTTTTCCTGGGTTTACCACTTGTGTGTTTATAGTGTCTACCAGGTATTTAAGATTGTATACATGCTATGTTGGTGGTGTAAATTTAGAGTATTAGTTTGATTACAAATATTCAGGGCTGGTCATGTTGATCTTATACAAATGGTGATGCACAGTTTTTCTGTGGTTAAGTTTTTTAAGTGCATTGATGTGCAATTTTCAGGTGTGTCCACAAGGGGGAGTGTTTGAGTGGAGCTATGATGCTTAAATAATGGGACAGATGTATTGTTCTTTGTTTTTAGTTTGCTTTCTGAAGAAGTTGGTGCAGAGCGCTGACGAAAAGCTTGGTTTTAAGCTTAATAAAATTCCTGTTTGTTATTTTCGTTTATTGGCATTCTTTACAGACATTTTTTGGATTATTAGGAGTCCTGAATATAACCTCTGGATTACTAGGAGCTTTTTAGAGGTGCAGCAACCTGCAACGGTGGTATTTATCAGTTTGTGGTTTTGTTTTTGAGTCGTGCAAAAAATACACAAGTATGGTTAGATTCAGTTGGGAAATTCTTTTTCTTCCCGATTTGAAGGAATTATTAGGGCCAGCCCCTGTGATAGTATAGGGAGAAATATTAAGTCATTCGGTGTGAAGGATGCTGGAAGTTGGAAAATAGAGTTTGCCAAAGGAATATGCACAAATATGGAAGCTGCAAAATTTGCAGGTTCATACATGAAGTATCATGGAGACCCATTCTAGACCTTTCCTTTCTCAACACCTTCCTAAAAGTGCATTCTTTCAGGATACATTCTTTTCCAATTCTTTACCCTCTTTTTCTTCCACAGGCTCTTCTGGTCTCTCTAGATCTAAAGAACATCTATCTCATATTCTCATTCATCTTTTTAGAAAGTTTTATGTTTCTCTGTTTCTTCCTCCCGTTTTCAGTTATCTGCTTGGACCCTTTGTCTTTCTGTGGCCCCAGGGATGTTCACCAAATGTCTAGCCCCTGTGATAGCTTTCAGCAGGCTATAGAGGATTTAGATATTTCCTTATCTGGATGACCTGCTTCTTCAGGCTTGAAGTATACAGGACAGAATTTACATCTCGATTAGGCAGATTATGTCACATAATAAAGAAATGAGTTTAAAAATGGCTGTGTGTTTTTAATTGTGTTTTTCTGATGAAATCCTATTTCAATTTGGGACAAAAGCACTAAACAAAGTTTATTATTTTCTTACAGCCACATTGTGGTGGTCTTTTTAATTTTAATTCTTCAGGCTTCCTCTCAATTTCAGCTTCTTTAGGATCCACATTTTACTATGCTTCTCTTGCAGAGCCTGGGCTTTATTGTCAGTCTCAAAAAGTCTCCTCCTCAGGACCACTTCTTTCTGGGTTGCAGAATTCTGAACATTTCAATATTGGCTTCTCTTCCACCCTCCAAAGTTTCTGTACTTGACTGCTTATTTTCAGTCTGTTCTTCCCCTTTAGGTTCTTCAAGCCACTGAATTTCCCAAAGCCTTGGGTTTCATGGCATTCATCATTCCTGTGATACACTTTGCCAAACTTCAGATGAAAAAGTTCCAGTCGTATCTCTCGATGGTTTGGCTCCAATATTGCCACCCTCTGGAATTCCACTCCCTCTGTTACTCTATCTCAAGCTGGAGATTATTTGATGGATTCAGCAGATCTCTGTCAGTCCATGTCTGCTTTTCAGTCTTCTCCTACTCAGAAACTCTTCACGGAAGCTTCTAATCTGGGGTGGGGAGCCTATTCTGGCAGTCTGAAAGCTCAGGGTCTCTGGCGCCTCCATCAGATGTCAGACCACATCAACATCAAAGAGATGAGGGTCCTCAGCCTTGCTCTGCAGGCCTTTTATTTCCTTTGGGTACCAAGTCCTCTAATGATTTTTACAGACAACACCACAGTCATGTGATTACTTCAACAAACAGGGAGGCATAAAGTCTTATCTTCCACTTTGCAGACTGACTCTTCAGGCTTGGGACTTTATTTGTCATCATATCACTCTTCAGGCAGTATACATTCCTTCAGAGCACAACGTCATGGCAATCTTTTTCTGTGTAGGTCCAAGACACAACCTCATGAAAGGATGCTTCACTGGGAGGTGTTTCTGGATACTGAACATTGGTGGGGTACTCCTCAAGTAGATCTCTTTGCCTTCCCTCTGAACAACTCCCTCTATTCTGTTCTAGAATTTCAAGTCTTGTGTCTTGGAAGGTGGACGCCATGTTTTTTTTGGAAGGGGATGTTCCTGTATGCATTTTCTCCTCTTCACCTGCTTTTCAGCAGCCTGCACAAGATTATAAAGGGCTCTCCCAGAAACTTGCTGGTATCTTCCTTTTGACCCAGTGAGCTCTGGTTCCCCCTTCTTATTAACCTGGTCAGGGGCAATCCTCACAAGTTACCTCACTGCATCTGTCTTTTCTTACAACACAGGGGGTCTTTCATTCACCCTCACATGTCCATGCTTCAACTAATACTTTAAGGTATGGGGTTTTGATCCCCTTTAGGTAGAAATTTTCTGAAGAAATGCTTAGGTTCTGTAGGAGGCCAGGAAACCCACTACAAGAAAATCCTGTGTGGCTAAATGGAAGAAATGTTCTGTTTTCTGTGTCATACATAACCAGGATCGCTTTTCAGTGGTGGTCCCTTTGGTTCTTTTCAATTTGTGTGAATTGCTCAGTGTTAGCTTAGCATATTCTTCTGTTAAAGCTCTTTGGTCAGCAAGTTCTGCCTGTTTGCCTTTGACCACTCCTTTAGGTTCATTTTTTTTTTCAAAACAGGTTTATTGTTTTAACATACAAGAGAAATATCATAACAATTTTATACAAGTAATTAAAAATAGATATGATTATAACATTCAACAAAACAACTAAAGTATTTACAAAGACATCCACTACAATCAGATCAATTAATTAAACTAAAATACCATGCTATTGAAATTAGGATTTTTTTAACAAATTTTGTAAATTATCCCATACAATATAATAAGATGTTTTTCTAGTTGTTCTTGTCCTAATTGTTTTTATTTCCATATGGCACACTATGTTCATAACATTTTTAAATTCATTGAACAAAGGAGGTGTATCTGAAATCCAATTTCTGGTTATTATTTTCCTAGCCACTGCTAGAATAGACCATAACAAGGGAAGCTTAACCTTTTTAACACTTTGAGGTACAGGTGTGTTGAATAATATAAGAGATTTAGAAATAATGAAATTATCTGTAAAAAGAGCCTGCAAAAATTCATTAACTGACTTCCAGTATTCTTTCAATTTTGTACAGTCATAAAACATATGAGCCCAGTCAGCATTAATTTCTATATTACATCTCTTACATAGATTATCTTTATTATTTATTTTATTCATCATCAAAGGTGTATAAAAGATCTATGTAAAAATTTCCATGTATAAAGTCTCCAGACAATGGAAGGCGTAGTTCTATAGGCAGATTCAATATATATTGTTTATCTTGTTGATTTGGTGGGTCCCATTAATAGAAGTGAAATAATTCCAGTGTGTATCTACACTGTAAAAAGTTTCTTGTCTGATAATTTTATGTATGTATGAAAGTTTACCTTTATCAGAAACTTTATGTTGTAAATTTAATATCAAGTAATCAATCAGTGTTGGAATAGATTCTTTAACTGTTATAGACATTAGATCTATTCTATCAATGAGATGTTGTCTAAAGGTCTGAACCTCTAACCAGCAAGTTTCTCTTAGATCAAATTCTTGTTTTAAGAAATCTAGATTTTTAACTTTATTATCAGATATCAACTGATACCAGTACTTTAGATCATTATCTATAGCTAAATGAGTTCCTTCAGAAGTAGATGACAAAAGCATACCCTGAGTATAGATTATAAGGAATATAATAAAATTCCATTCCCTATACTTAGGGTGCATGAATATAAAGTTACGATAGCTAATAATAATATTTAATGGGTAACAAACCATATGTTTAGGTGTAATAGGTGAAGTACAAAATTCCTTTAGTAACCATAACATGGAGTTATTTACAATCATATTTTTATTTGTTAAGGAGATTTTCATGAAGTGCATACTAATTAGCTCCCAATAATCTTTCCATTTTGACATATGACTGATCTATTAATAAAGTAATAACTTTTATAATAGAAGAGATAGTATATAAATTAAAGTCTGGAAAAGAAATACCCCTTGAGACCAGCTATTAGTATGTTTCTTTAATGCAATCCTAGGTCTATTAGGTGCCCATAGGAAATTTAACATTAGTGTATTCAGTTTCTTGATAATTATTTTTGTAGGTAGAAGTATTATTGATTGTATTAAGTATAAAATCTTGGGGAATATTATCATTTTAATAATTGTAAGTCTCTCCTCCATAGTAAAAAACATATTATTCCAGGTATTAAAATATTTTGTATATTAAGAAAACAGGTATTATAATTATTATATATAATAGATTTAATATCTTTAGATAGTATTATACCTAAATAAGTTATCTGACATGAATTAGGTACATATTTAGTAAAATCACTAATGAGAATATTTTTTCGTGTATATATAGGTAGTATTTTAGTTTTTTCTTCATTGAATATTAAACCAGAAATACTTTTAAAATTCATCATTTTATCAAATAGAGACTGCATAGAAGAATTAGATCCTGCTGATGTAATTAGAACATCATCTGCAAAAAGTTGAATTTTGGATGTTGTATTTTCATCTATTTCAAAACCCTCTATGTCAGTACTGTTTCTGATCAAATTAGCCTAAGGCTCCATTACTAAAGTGAATAATAGTGGAGAAAGTGGGCATCCTTGTTTTGTACCTTTAAGAATGGGTATTTTTTGTGAAACATATGTTCCTACCTTAATATAAGCCAACATTCCTTTATATAAATGCTCAATTAGATTTACAAATGCATCAGAAGTTTGTGCACTTCAGTAAGGTAAACAGATAGTCCCAACTTACTGAATCAAATGCTGAACTTATATCAAGACTAATAAGTGTTAAATCTTTCTTTTTCCTATTTGCAAAATCAATTAATGTTAAAGTTCTTCTTATATTATCAAAAGTATTTCTATTTACAATGAAGCCTGTCTGATCTATATCTATAATGCCAGGAATGATTGTCTTCAATCTATCAGCAAAAATACTCATAAACATTTTATAATCAACATTAAGTAATGAGATGGGCCGATATGAAGTACATCTAGTTGGATCTTTATTAGGTTTTAAAATTGGCGAAATAAATGTATATTGCCAAGATGGGGGGGTTATTAACTCAGTTTGGGCCAAAATAAAAACCTTATGTATTAATGAATATGTACTTTTAGAAAGGATTTTATATATCTCTGGTATAATACCATCATTACCGGTGCTTTGTTTGATTTAAGCTTATTTATTTGTGTAATAACCTCTGTATATGAAATACTTTTTGTCCAATAGTTTAATCTGTTGTTTATTAAGCTTTTTATTCATGTTTGTGGTTATAAACTCCTTTATTTTATCTTTAGGTTCCATGTTAATGTTATTATTGTTAATATTGTGAAAGTGATTTCTAAATTCATCTAGTATTTCTGGTAGACTAGAAACATTCTTCTTTTTCCTTAGAGAAAAGATTTCTTTGATATGGTTTTGTTTATTCAACCTTTTTGTTTTATTTTTAAGTCTATGTAAGTATTTGGGGCTTATTGAGTAAGACAAACACTTGTATTTCTCTAGAGTTATTTTAACTTTATGAGTTAAAATTTCTTTGTATTTCTCATTTAGTTTGTTTATTTCTTCAATGACTTTCTTATCCATATTTTCTTTATTATTATGTTTATAAGAGTCTAATTTACTTTGAATATCTAACAATTCCTTATGCCAAGATTTCCTTTTATTAATATACCATCTTATACTTTGTCCATATAGATATGATTTTAAGGCATCCCAAACATAGACAATGGAGACTTCAGGAGTATTATTTATATCTAGAAAATGTTGTACTTCTGAAAGTATATATTCTTTATAGTCTTTTAGTTGAGTTAAGTATGCTGGTTTCCTTTTGATCTGAACATTATGAGTATTTTTTATCATGAATTCAAAAACAATTGAATTATGATCAGATATAGGACATGAAATGATTTTGGAATTAATTAAATCTGTTACCATCTGGTTAGAAATAAAGACCCTATCTATTTTTGAATAAGTTTTGTATCTGTTAGAAAAAAGGTGTATGGTAATGATTTTGAATCTATCTGATTATTAATATCATTCAAATGATAAGAATTAGCAAAATCATTTAAATGTTTTGCATTAGATGTAATTCTTCTTTTCCTATAGTGGTAGTATCACTTTCATGTAGTATACAATTAAAGTCACCAGCTAAAATAATATCTCCTATAGAGAATGATATGATCTTCTCAAGATGATGTTTCACTGTATTAATACCAATTCCAGGTATCCAATATACATTAATTAAAGTGTAAGTCTTCCCATTAATTTGTATTGTAACCATACAAAACATTCCTTTGTCATCCTGATAAGACTTAATGGTTTTAGGAATGGGCATACTTTTATTCCATAAAATAGCCACTCCTCTTTTTTTCTGAGTGTGCTCTGAACTAACCAATACTGTATATTTGTTTGTGACTAGTTTATCAATATCTTTTTTTCAAGAGATGGGTTTCTTGCAGGAAGACTAAGTTAGCCTTATGTAAATTAATGTATCTTATTAGGCTTGCCCTTTTACATGGATTATTCAATCCATTAATGTTTAAAGAAATTCCTTTTAAAGATGTCATTTGGTATTTTTAAAACTTAAGAATCTTATGATCAAAATAACAAATAACAACATAAGTAATGTTACATCTCCTCCTTTAGGTGTACCTTTAAATATAGCTGTATTTATTGAATCTCTTATGGGATTTTGTATAGGATTCAATTTTGTTTGTAGTGACAATGAGTGTACAAAATATATTGTGGATGTCAAAACTATATACATATAACAATGAACAAGTGAAAATAATGTAAGGATTAAACCTTGCATCCAGCCTGGAGTTAAAAACTCCAACTTAGAGTAGTATTTACCACTCAAGTTAACCCCTACCCTAAGCAGCAGTACCTCAGCTACCACCTTATCAATTTAATACTGGTTATATTTAACTTAAATTAACAGCTTTCAATTCAATTATCTAGCAAGACAAGACTACACATTTGATAAAACAGCATCATATAAACTAAAATAAACTTTTTTTTAAAAACTATTCATACTACTATATACATCTATGTAATATAATACACTTGTATTCAAATAGCATTCAAACAAACTTGATATTAGGAACCAAGAGGAGAGAGAAATAAAAGATGTGAAAGAGGGAGAGAGAGTGAAAGAAAGAGAGAAGAAAAAAAAAAAAAAAAAAAGGAAGGCATATTTACATATTAATTTATTCAAAGCATGTAAAAATAAGTTCTAACATTCATTTAAATCAAAAACTTTGGCTAATATGGTTCAGACATTACATATATTAAGATGCATCTATTTTCTGTCATGTAAATGCAGTCAACAGCTTCCAAAAAAAAAAAACCTTGAATTGCTTGTATATGAGCATTTTACTCATACTCATTATTGTCAATAGAATAAAATATTATATTTATAGAAATTGTTATAAATCATACTGCATAGTTATGCAAGTTCTCAGAAACACTTGAATTATTGTAAAAAAAACATCTGTATTTTGTATGTCTATACTACTGCTTTAAAATATATCACATGACAATTTCTTCCAGTATAGAGTTATAAAGTTATTTATGCTTGTCAATCAGATGAATTAAATGAGTTATAGTAATGTATATGTTTGGAACATAAGTTTTCAACACAGATTAGTATGCAGCAGTCAAGTAGATTTTCAAAACACTTGAATAAATGTTTCATTTTCTATGCCTTCTAAAATAAGACATTTACTTACTACAAGAAACTGCATCATTTAAAATCATTATAACTGACATATTTTATGAATTATAACATAGATATTTAAGTAATTATATAAAATAACTCACATTTAAATGTCAAAGAGTTCATTTTCCTTCACATAGTCGCATTTGCATCAGTTCTACTTCCTGGTAGAGTGTTCTTCCTGAATCTGTGCTGTGTTAGTGTGATATCTGGGTCAAAGGTCAGATTGACTGCTTTCAGCTTCTCTGTGAGAATTCTGAGAGTTGAAGCTTTTGAAACAGCTCATGGACACTGTGCATGAGGTAGCCCACATCCCAGATTGTCTCCTTAACATTTTGGCGGAAACTTGTTAAAACTAGTGACAAACATTCATTTAGCAGTGTAAATGCATCTAAACATGACAAAACCTTCGTGATGTATTTTACAGGTTATTACAGCCTCTATGTAAGTGAAATTAAGCCCAAAGTTATTAATAAGTAATAAAACTCAATATTTTTGTCCCAACTCAATTTTTATGCAAATCTTATTATTTACTGTGTCTATATGATCAAAAGCATTTCTATATATTAATATGAGAAAAAAATAAAGAGAAAGAATAAAGAAAAGAAAAGAGAGTAGAAAATAAAAGAGTGTAAAGCAGAAATAAAAAATGTAAGAGAAAGCTATAAGAAGTATATACAATGGAATATTACTTACTGTTTATATTAATAGAGTTAAAAAATAAAACATATTATTTACTATTATTTAGTTCTAATTATTATTAGTTAAAGCATGACAGATTATTTACAAACAAGCATAAGCAGTATAATCAAGAAAATATAATTAGGAATAGCATTTGAAGAACATATAAACTTTTACAAGGAATAAATATGTTATTATTCCATTTATCATATTTTCATTACTCTTCTCTCCCTGCCCTCCCCCACCCTTTACCCACTACATAATCTAAATAGAATGTCATTGTTTAAACAAAGAAAAGAAGAGAAGGAGAAAAAAAGAAAAAAAATGTATCAAATTACTGACCTTACTTCTCTTTTTCAGAAAGAGAAACAAATTGAATAATAGCTTGTTATTAGTTCCTCAGATATTTTGACTGGTTATGAAACAAAACATTTCTTTGCACACAGAGAATAACTTTGATTAAATCTTTTTCAGAACATTTGTGGCTTTCTGGAAATGCAGGAACTATATTTAAAAAGATTAATAATGAAGTAAAATGATGAGAGAAAAAAAGAAAAAAAACATAGAACAAATCATTTGTTCTTTAGTCTCTTCTTCTTCTCTGAAGTCTTCCACAAAGTTTCCGTTGCCAGTCTCTTTAATGAAGGACCAGCCCATTCCATTTCCTCTATTTTATTCAAAATCTTATTTTTTTTGATAAACAGTAAAGCAGAGTCTAAGTCATCAAAGATTTTAGGACCATCGGGAAGGACGATTTTTAGCTTGGCTGGAAACAGAAGGTATGTTTTAAACTGTGCTTTTTTAAGCTCCCCTATTAGTGGTAGAAAAACTTTTCTTTTAGCTATTACCAAGGAAGAATAGTCATTGTCAGAACGCACAGTTGTCTCATTAATCTTAACAGGAGCTTTAGCCCAAGCAGATTTAAGAACCATCTCTTTATCAAAAGATGATAGAAATCTAACTATAACTGATCTAGGATAGTTTTTGTTAGAGTTAGTATTAGCTATAGATCTATGTGCTCTTTCGATACCAAAAGAGAATGCTTCTGGTAAGTCTAAAGTTTTAGGGAGCCATGTTGTTAAAAAAGAAGTAATATTGTTACCTTCAATATTTTCTGGCAGTCCAAAAATCCTAATGTTATTGCCTAGATCTATTTTCCAAGTCATCCAGCTTTGTTTGTAAATGTGTATTTTGTTTCAGCAGAAACTCAATGTTGATTTCCTCTTCTTGGATTCTATTTTCCATGTCATTCACAGCTTCTTCTATGCCTGTCATCTGGATCTTCTGTTGTTGCAGGTCTATATGTAACAAGTCTATTTGTTTTGTAGCTTTTTCTATGAAGGTATCAATTTTAGTATCCATTTTATCCATCTTAGCAGTAAGTTGCTGGATTATAGTTATCAGAGACTGAAGTTCTTTCTTGATGCTGGAGTCTTGAGAATTTGTCTTACTGGAACTCATTTCAGACTGATAAACTGACAGGAAAAATTCCAATGTGATTTCTGACAGGAATATTGTTAAAATTTCCTTTCTTTTTTAGATATAGTTCAAGAACTATATAAAACAAACATATTTAGAAAGAAAATTACTTCAAAAATTAATTTTTTAAGTAATTAATTCCTGTCAGTGTAATGAAATTGGTGGAGCTGAAGAAATCTGCTGCTATGCCGTGTTCATCCTTTTTTAGGTTCATTTTTGAGGTCAGGTAATTTTTAAGGGTGTCCTTCAAATTAGACCTCCAACACTTCCTTTTCCTCCTCCTTGGGACCTTAATTTGTCCTTGGAAAAACTGACTCCTTTTGAGCCTGCTTCTTCTTCCTCACTGCAACACTGCACCTGGAAGACTGTTTTATTAGGGCTCTCACCTCAGCTAAGAGAGTTTCTTTTTTCATAGGGATAGGATGCTCCTGTGTTCTAATCCTGCTGTAATTAAATCAAAAGATGCTTCAACAAAGTATTACTTTAAGGGTGTGCACACTTATGCAACCAGCTTATTGTACGCTTTTTTTTTTTAATAGCTTTTCCCCTAACAGATTTGTTTGCTTTTCAATTGAATTGTACAGGCTATAGGTCACATTAAAGGTGAGAAAAGTTTTGAAATTATTTATTATGGTTTCATTTTTTATATCACAAAAACCTGGCATTTTAACAGGGGTGTGTACACTTTTTATATCCACTGTGTGTATAAATATATATATATATATATATATATATATATATATATATATATATATATATATATATACACACACACACACACTCCAGTAGTTCAAGAAATCAGTACTTAACATTATTTTGATTTATATACAGAGATGGTATTGAAGCAGGAATGTATTATGTTTAATTATGTTATTTCAGTATTTGCAGATAGGTTTTTGCATCTGATAGAAATTTGGAGTTGATGGATTATATGTTCTTCTTAATTTCATTTTCAGATGTGCTAGTAGTTTCTTCCTGGATTTCTGTAGTGAGAAAGAGTTCTTAATGTTGTTATGGGCAGTCCTGTACCTTAGGAACCAGCACTAAAATGGGTGTGGTCAGTGGTTGGATGAAAGTGTCTGATCCCTGCTGTTGTGAATGTCGGTGTTGTGGCAATGATGAATTGTGATATTGCTGATTTTATCAGCTACCAGAACCCATTTCCTGTTTCATCTGGCAAATCAATTGGTTACTGCAGTCAGTAAATAAGAGGAGGTTTAGCTGCAACTGGAAGCAACTTAACTTCTTGTTGTCTGACTTTACAGGGCTAGTGCACATTTGTATGAAATAAGAATACTTATTTTTTGGCAACTGATGTGTTGAAACTGTCCTTGATTTCTCAGCATGTTTCTGACTTTGCTTCATATTTTTTGGGCTGGCAAATTGAGGATTGCAATCACTAAAGGGCGAGGAGTACTGGCTGTTGTTGAAGATAGCTCGCTCCTTTTTGGCTCAATTCAATGTCTAACTTTACACATTTAGTGTAGAATTACTGCAGCAGAAAAAGATCACTTGGTGACTCTGTGTTGTCTGCATTATTTTTCTACCATGCAGTGAGCACAAACATGATAGTTTTGTTGATAGAATGACATTGCTGTTCCATTAGTAATGAAAGGGAGGTTAGAGAAGTATGGTCTTCATAAAGAGGAGGGTCGTCCTCAGATGAAACTCTTGTGCCAAGGCTTACGGGTCCATTGGTTATACTGTTGAAAGATGTAGTTTTACTGAGCTACTGTTGCTGTTCTGTTAGAAGCTTGGAGTAATAGCTTATGCCAATGGAGGGTGAGAGCTCTACTTAGCTTTTTTATATTAGAGGATAGGATTGCACTGGGCTACTGCTGATCACTTCAGTTACTGGTACAATTGTCCCACCAAACAATGGGAGCCATATTGAACTATTACTGCTGTTGTGGAATTGATGTAACATGACCTAGTGCCATAATGACTTCTGTTTCCATTTAAAGCCTGTACAAGTCTTGGAAGAATTGAAAGGGTAGTTACATTGTCATTACAGTGCATATAAATTTTCAAAAGTTGTCATAATTGCGACAAGGCATTTATTTTACCAGTCTATGTGCATGATCCATTTTTAGCCTGACATTTGTACTGGATGGTTACTCTTTTCTGTAAAAAAATAAATAAGTGGTGCCCACAAACTACGTACACATTATGGATGGAATTTATCACCTGCACAGGGTACAGTGGGACAAGCAAGCAATTTGTCTTCTGATACAGCAGTTGCTCTTTTTTACTTTTCTGGTTTCAGTACTTCTGAAAGATTACTTTATTAATTGAAGGTTATCATATTCCTATACCTAGCAAAAAAAAAGGCAAAGATCTGCCATGAAAGTGCTATTAAATCATGTTGGACAATTTAGATCTGAGGAGCCTCTATCAAGATGGAGGGAAACTGTTCTGTGTGTAACTGCATCCTAGATCAAACGAGGAAGGTTACCATCGTAGATCATCTTGCAAGTCAGAAACACCAGAGAAATAAGGGAGGCAAATAGAATGCGCCATAACAGATGACATTGCTCATGAGTTTTAAAGAGGGTACAGAAGCAGCAGTAGAAATAAACGAGATGTTAATGGACAGTGTACAGGCATGGTGTACTGCAGATAACCTAATCAAGAAAACAGATTTAGCTTTGAATATGGGTGGAGAAGTACGCAAAGGGGATTGCTGCACAGCTGCACCTTCCAAAGTTGCAGGAACACATGGAAACTGGTATTGGAAGTGCTGTGCAAGAAAGACTGCATTGCTATAAAAGGAAGACCACTGGCAGATGCATGTGATGAAAGCACAGATAGCAATGTATGTTGCATTATGTTATATTTGTGCACCACGAAGCTAAGCCCTACATGGCCATCTGCACAGAGCACTTAACTGTGAATCACTCAACAGTACCTCTAGCTGTCAATTCAATCATATCAACTTTTGTATATATTGTAGGCATTTTAACAGTATGTGTTTTTAGCCACAGTGTGTATATCTTTAAGGATGACTAGCCTTTGCTTAATTGTTTAATTGGATTGATTGTGGTTGCATATATATATGGTTTTAACTGTGACTTCAGCATTCTGAAGACGTCCCTTGTGGATGAAACCTAGGTAAACATTCATCTGTCTGTGTTAATAAACCTGTGTTGGCCTGGATTTGTTTTCCTAATTTTTATTTTTGGTTCGTTGTGGAGGTTGGTTCTTGGTTTCCTGTTTATCATGGAGAACGATTGTTCCTTGACCAACATTATGGATTTATTACAACGAATTAATGTTCAATTAGAGGAACATTCTATTCAAATCAAAAGTCTTACTGAGAGACATTTGCCTACATCTGTTTCATCTTCGTTGGGGAGTTTAGGCATGCCGCTCACTCAAGCCTCTCCTCACACAGGTACTGTGCCGGTCACAACTGATAGTAATGTTCCCCCATTGTTTAATGGGAATTCTAAGGAAGTGTGTTTTGACACTGGAATTAAGCAGCCTCTTGGTTTTAATAGTGCACATTGGAAATCCAACAATTTTAATTTTGCTTCTAATTGTGGTCCTATTAATCACAACAATGTTAATGCGGGTAAAACCTTGGCTGAATTGCTGAAAGAGTTTGAGCTTAAATTGTTTAAACTGAAGAGAACCCAGCTTGAAAACAGCTATTTAACTAGAAATATTGAGCTGGGGATGGTATCAAAAGGACTGCGAGTGTGGAGATACCCGAATGGGGTCGATGGCAATAAACCTATGTTGGATGAATTACATGATCTTTTCAACAAGACTGGGTTGGACATTATGAATATAATGGTGAAATTTAATAATATTAAGCTAGAAGCATTTGTTGCTGATCTTGAGACTATTAATGAAAGTATAGTTAAGGATTTATTGTTCGATCGCTATTACACTAATTATACAAATATCATTAAGGACATTGACAATAGTTGTGAGATTATATTCAATAAGAAATCACAAAAAATTAAGAGGGACATGAAAATTTATGAAGTTGGTAGTGTCTACCCCAAATCTAAGAAGGATTCATGTCGGCATACTAATCGAGGAGGAACAACCAATCACACAAAGGAAGCATGTGGCGTCACAACGTCAGAGGTTAATCCAGAGGTCAATATTAGCTATGACTCTGAAGATGAACGCCCTTTAGAGGAGGGTGTAAGGCATTCGAAGAGGATTCGAAACAGAGAACCATCTTCCAATGACGAAAACGATGTGGGTCGTTTGGGGACACGACCCAAAGTTGGGCGCCCGGGGTACAACGCTCAGCAAGGGGCTTGGAAGCCGCGCAGGTAAATCATTTTCTTTGTTCGGGTAGAGCATCTCCAAGCGGCGAGGATGAGAGTAATTTAAATGTAACAGTTGGTGACGTTAATAGCCAAGAATTTGATGGTGCATTTAACTTAACGCCAAATTCACCATCTGTATTTTTCAATAATTATTTCTGCCCAGACTGTGATTGTGGTTTTTTTGACTGTGGAAGCAGTGAGACGAATACGGGAGCCACTTCAGTAGTTGATACTACTAGGGATGTGGTAGTTGGACGAATTCGGCACAAAGGTACTTTGAATGCTTGTGCGCCAAGCCCCAATTGTTCCTTTGCACATTCCAAGTGTGATTTGAGTTGTGGTGACATTGACATTAACCAAAGTTTTACGTTATGTTGCATGTCTAATGCACGTGTGGATCACACAACGGACACAAAAGATATTGATGAACTATCGTCATTTTTTTATACAGGTGAAGAAAAAGTTCATTCGAATGACTCTTTACTTAATTTAAGTACATATGATTGTTTTATTGATAACAATTGTGCTGCTATTAATGTTAATATAGAGTTAAATCAGCAACATGGCCCTTATGTGGGTTTGCCTTCATCTACTGACTCTATATCATTGATATCGAATGTGTCAGAGGTGAACAATCAAAGTTTCTCTTCTAATGTTTCATTTAATTGTTCCTTGGACAATTTATTTGATTGTAAAATGACAGTGGTTAAGGCTGATATATCTAATCATACAATTTTTAATATTAGAGATGTTGATAACATTTATTTGGCTGATTCTGTTCTTAATGAGCCAATGGATGGTCTTTTGAGTAGCCCAATTATTTTGGTAAATGGTACACATGATTTTAAGTTATACAATTATTCAAATGTTAACTTTGGTACTGAGCATGCAAATCTTTTTTCTAAGGGATTTAACTTTGTCCCATGTAGGAAAGGTAATTTAGTCGAAACTCTTATTGATTTAAAACTATTTACAAGGAAAATGAACTTACAGGTATTTTTTGATAAAGCTAACCACTGTGATGATATTCACAACAGTAGGGGCATTTCTAAACCCAGTGTATTTAACCCACCCTTGAATCCCATGATAGCATTGTTTGATAGATTGTGCGAATTTGAAATTAGGGAATATTTTAAACAGTCTACAAGGAATATTCATCTGAATATGACCAAAGATGAGCAGGAGCTATTGAAAAAAATGTATAGTGTAGATAACATAAGAATAATGAAGCCAGATAAGGGCAACGGAGTTGTGATTGTTGATAACAGTGACTATATTTGTATTATGATGTCAATGTTGATGGAGGACAACTATGTAGAAACAAGTATTAATGAAATTAACATCGCATATAGGAAAATTGATCTATTATTGGAAGACATGTTATTTCAGGGCGAGGTGAATGAAGTCGATTTTGAGTATATGAATAATGCTCACCCTGTGGTTAGTGACATCTTTGGTATTCCCAAAATTCATAAAGGATTGGACAATGTACGTTTTAGACCTATAGTTGACGGTAAACGGAGTAAAGTATGTTTTATTAGTCAATATTTGGACCATCATATGAAACTGGGTATTACCAGGTTTCCTTATATAACTAAGGATTTGTGGCATTTTTTGGAAAGGGTTAATGAATGTGTTGTTAGTGACAATATATGCTTCCTAACCATTGATGTATGCAATTTGTTTTTGGTTATACCCCATGACACGGGTTTAGGTTGGTTAGAAGGACAATTACATGCAACTGGTGTGTATGAACAGGACCAAATTAATGTTATGGTCAAGCTGATGGAAGTAGTCCTTCAAAACAATTTTTTATTTTTTGAGGGGCATTACTTCAAACAACACACAGGGGTTGCCATGGGGGCAGCCTGTGCCCCGATTTACGCAAATTACATCATGGCCTTTTGGGAAGAGCATTATTTATTTTACAGTGAGTTTTACAAATATGTCAAATTTTATTCGCGCTTTATGGATGATATATTTATCATTAGGGAAGGTGATATTGTGGTGTTGGAAGCATTTATACAATATATAAATAACACGGTTTGGTTTTTGAAATTCACACATGAGTTTAATACACAGTCTATTACTTATTTGGATGTCAGATTAACTATTGACAGGGTTAATGGGTTAATTAAGTCCAATAAATATCAAAAACCAACCTTTTCTAACTCTTACCTTCAGTTTGATAGTTGGCATCCCAAACATCAGAAAAGGGCTATCATTAAGGGACAAATGGTCAGAGCGGCCCGGATGGTTAGTGATTTTAATGAATTTGTGGATGAATTAAATTTTATGATCTCTCTATTCTTGAATAGAGGATATCCTGAGAGTTTATGTATGGATGTTTTTAAGGAAGTTAAAGGTAAAAGGGAGGTAGGCATTTATCAATCCATACTAGGTGTAGGGGGACTTGTTCATTCCGTTACACCTGGATTAACCAAAGGGTCACAGTTTTTGACTGGTAAGCCGCTATTGTTTATTTCAACATATAATGGGGATTCTGATAGGATTAAGAAAATAATTAACAAAGTTTGGAGTTTTTTACAGATGGATCAGGAATTTAAGTCACATTTTAACAATAACCCTACGTTCATCAATCATAAGGATTTTTCGTTTAAGGAGATGTTTGAACGTTGTTCACTGCCTAGTAGTTTTTCCAGTAATTAGGCCTATTGGTACTTTTAAATGTGGTAGATGTAAGATTTGCTCTTGTATTTTAACAACCGGTAAGAGTTTCACCATTAATCACTGTTTTGTTTCAGTTACAGGTCATTTTGACTGTCACACTAATAATGTGGTTTATCTTGCTAAGTGTCAGGACTGTGAAGCATTTTATGTAGGAAAAACTAGTAGGTGCTTTAAGGTCAGGGTAAGGGAACATCTTTTGGACATGAAATATCTTAAAACTACCAATGCCCTAGCTAGACACTTAATTGACAATATTGGTCACACTTTTAAGTTTTGTGTTTTACAGCAGGTTAAGATTGACTTCCAAGGTAGGCTTACAGATGTTCACTTGGATGTTTGTGAATTAAGGTGGCAGCTTAGGTTAAACGCACATAATTATCCCGGTATTAATGAATTTAGCTCTATTAAGCCCTATCTTAAATTGAAGCACATTTTAGGGCGGTAGTAATAATATTATTTTGGTTTCATTATTACTTCTTACATATATATATATATATATATATATATATATATATATATATTTTTTTTTTTTTACATACATTTTTTGTATATTCATCATGTTATTGTTGTTGTACTTATTTTTAGTAACATATATTTATTGTTAACTTATTTATTTTTATTGTTAGTACAGTGGTACAGTACTTAACATATTGTTTAAGGGTTTTATCACTTTTTGTATATATTGTAGGCATTTTAACAGTATGTGTTTTTAGCCACAGTCTGTATATCTTTAAGAATGACTAGCCTTTGCTTAATTGTTTAATTGTGGTTGCATATATATATATGGTTTTAACTGTGACTTCAGCATTCTGAAGAAGTCCCTTGTGGACGAAACCTAGGTAAACATTCATCTGTCTGTTTGTTAATAAACCTGTGTTGGCCTGGATTCGTTTTCCTAATTTTTATTTTTGGTTCATTGTGGAGGTTGGTTCTTGGTTTAGTACCTCTAGCTGTGCCATGATCTTTGAAAACTACAGTGTTCCGCAAAATGTGACTGCTTTTGTTTGAAACAGTGACTGCTGCATGATTACAAGTTTTAAGAAAGCACTTCATGGAGTGCTAGGAGACCATGTTATACATGTTCCTTGCTAGACTTTTCTGTTGTCCCTTGTAGTTGACACATGAGTTCACCATTTCAAGGTTGTTAATGAATTTGTGACACTTGTGAAATATGTCTTCCAGCAGTCTTCAGAATGGAAATGCGAATATGTAGCCTTTTGTTTTAAGCTTGGGGTTTTCAGTCTGCTCATAGCATTGCCACCTCTGCCAGTGCTTACAAGATGAACACATGGTTAACAACTGTGCAGTATCATGTGCAAAGTCTACAATACCTACTGGGTTTCATCAATGAAGACGTCAGTTATTCAACATCCATCTTGAACTAGCTATAGATTCTGTTGTATGACTGGTATTCTGAACTTGAAATTCAGCTGAGTTTCATGTCAGTAAACTCCTCAAGCTTGATCACAGCCTTTGAAATCATGCAGTTTAAGGACAGACATCTTGTAGTTTTGACATACTAATGTTACTTACTTCAAAGTCACTGTCAAGAATGATAACTACATGCTTTGGGGAGAAAACTGATGAATTACTTCATCTGCATTTGTCCAAGGTCAAGGAACACAACATCCAGCTGTTTAGGTCTGCTTTTAAGTTCAGCCTAGAGAAGTCAGACAAGCATTTGGATAACACTCCTAATGTTTCTTTCCTAAAGGCTTGCTAAGTCTTGAACCAATATAATTTACTAAAACTTAACCAAAACGTTTTGTTATATTTCACCAGCATGCCCATTTTTTTAAAATGAGTAGTCCAGGTCAACTTCTTAAGGAACATGAAGTGTATTTTTAGCAAGACGTCCAGGAAGTGCAACCATTATCCTTGTTTGACTAGCACCAGTGCTGGCTTTTAAACGCTGTCATATCCCCAGTATTGTCTGAAATTGAACTGACAGCTACATGAATTCCAGTTTCCAGTGGCAAATTTGAAAGCTGATTCATTGCATATGGACAGGTCAAGTCAGCATCAAAATCATAGTGTCAGCAGCATGAAACTGCTAACATTGCTGCTGTAAGAAACATAAGGATTATTTAGTCATCAAGTTCCTTCAGGAGGTTGTAAATAATGTACCAGACTCTGTTTGAATTGTGAAAGCATATCTTTTAAATTTGTTTACATGGTTTGCTTGCACCTTACAAATTCCTGTGTACAGAATCTTAAATTCTTTTTTGGTGTTAAACTTCTGCTTTGTAAATATTTTTGATTAAAGTTTTTTACCTTTGCTCTGCTACTGTATTAATGTGATGTCTTGTTTTATTAACATGTTTCCCATGTTATGACAGAGTTATAGTTAAGATAGTTGCAGTACAGACACCTTACATATTAATGGTTAGCTGACATAAAATGTCTAGGATTTCTTTATATGTGATTATGGTACAGGGTCTTTCAAATAGATGAAATGTCTGAGATGAGTGATTGTGAGAATATGTAGTTCATAAAAAGATAAGTTTTGGGGTGTTGGTAAAAAAATTTAAAAAAAAATCACTGAGTGTTGCAGGATCAGAAATGGAATTTGATCTTTTAGATACCCAAAAATCAGTGTCACTGGTACTAGTCATATATACGTATATATATATATATATATATATATAAATATATATACACACACACACACACACACATATACATATAAGTCAGTTTTCTGATTGTAATCTACTTTCTCAAGCAATTTGTTTAGGTGAGGTAGCACAGATGTAGGCCTGTTTTAGAGAGACCAATAGATATGGACTTTAGTACATTTGGTATTATGTCTCATGACTACCTTCTTCCATACTGAGAGAAAGGTTTGTTGGGAGAGGTAGAATACATGTCATCCCTGATGGACAATATCACTTCCCAGTTCAAGAAACCATGGGAACAGTCCACAGCTACCTGGGGTGCCCGGGTTAGGTAGGGACCGTAAAAGTTTAGTGGTTTACTTTAATGATTTTTTTTTTAGGTAGAATAGTGGAAGCTCAGGTTCTGTCTGGAAGTTGTATTGGTGGAGATAGTGGTAGGAGGGTTGCAGGATTTGGAGAATTCCTGTGCAAGTTCATGTAGACTAAAGGATGGCATTTTTAGCACTTGATTCTGTTCTGCCAGTCAACTTACTGGCCTTGTACTAAAGGTTTTTGAATGCAGTGGGCTGCTTTCATCATGTAAAGATTGTTGTTTAATGTCTTTGTTTTCTTTGACTGCTTTCATGGAGAGATGTAAGAAAAGTGATCAGAGTAGGAGTGCTACCATTGTGCCAAAGTAGTATATTTTTTAACTAGGGTACAGAATTATTTTATCAGTCATGTTTCTTTTTAGCTTATGAAGGCAACAAACAGTTAGGAAATGCTTTAGGAGGTTAAGGTGCTTTGTAAGCTTATTAGAAGTTGTATTGATGCATGTGGTATGTTAGAAGGGTGCCTCATCAGTTAGTAGAGCTAACAACAAGGACATAGATGCTTTCTGGGATAACAGCAAGGGCACGTATGCTTTCTGAGGTAAGATTTCTGATGTTACACATGAAAGAGGGAGATTGACTTTTTTTCTGATCTAGAGAAAATTTTGACTTTTTTCTGATCTAGAGAAAATTCCAGTGATGTTTGTAGAAGACAAATCAAGGTACAGTAGACTGTGTTTAGGTGGGCAGTAGTAAGTAGGTCAAGGAGTGTATGACTGATTGTGTTTAAGTTAAGCCTGGTTAACTTCTAAGTGTAAAGGTAACCATCTGTGTCATGTGTGAATGCACTGAGAAAGTTAATGTTCAGGTTTCTAAGTAGAAGGGTTTTTTTTATGTTATAATTTAGATGATTTTCTTTTTGAAAATTTGAACTTTATTAAACCACGCATAACCAAACAGTGAACACATTTTAACAATAAGAAGTCAGCCTGTCAAAGGAAAAATATACTTTAAAAATGATCAAAACACGGTAGGTTCAGGTTAAGGCACTTTAATCTTGCAGCAAGGAGACAAAAACGTGCTAATACAGAGTTTGTCTAACCAGAAACAGGAAATACTTTCATTTTTATACATTCTTAAACTGGTTATGTCCTACCATGCTGACGTAACAGATTACCATCTTTTTCATCATCATCTGTTGACCATCTTTCCCATGAATTTCTGCTGATTTATCAATTTTTATGTGAAACTTCCTGAGGAAAACAACATGGCCTTGATTACTCCCAGTTAGATACATGTTATGTTACCATTCAAGGTACTATGGCTAATTCAAGCACAATGCTAGCAGTTCATTTCTCTAATAATCCTTTGTCTACTTTATCTCTAAATTACTGCAGCTGCACGTGTTCCCATCCTTCGAACAGAGCTGATTGTCTAAAATCATTACATTCACAGAATATAGCATTGTTCATTCATTCGTTCCTGACCTAGCAGATAAGCACCTGCTTCTCAAGTACATTTCCAAAAGGCATAAACATGAATATTGCTGTGCTAGCAATTACTAGGTCAGAGGGCAACTTGCAAGTTTCAGAAAGCATACTGCAGTTTTCAAAAAGCATCTTTTTCAGTCTCATATGAAACTCAATTTGTATAAAATACAGTGCATGAAAAATAGAATGAAAAGCGTATTAAAATACTTGGTTATTAATTGGTATTAAGCATACACACATTAATACATATTTTTCTAACATTTCCCTCCTGTTAATACTTTTTTTATTCTATTTTCAAAAAAGAATAAACAGTTTGCTTCTTTTCCTAACCTCTTCCACTCAGGATTTGCAGTTAAGAAAGTCATTCAGTTTAAACTTTTATGAAAGTGTTTCGCATTCTAGTAGCTCTTCAAATTCAGTACTTTGATACATAGTCTCAGATACGGATATATCTATGAATTCTTTGATTAATCTCTTCATGCAGGGGATTCCACAACAAACACAAACTCCTATTAGGAGTAATCCTACCCCAATGGCAATCAATATGTTCATAAAAATGGAACCCCACCCCCCCAAATGCATTCTGGAAAAAGTCTTTCAGAGGGTTTGGGCCTGGCTTGGTCATGGCCGACACTTGCTGAATCACCTCGAGATGATCGTTAATTTCATGCTGACGGTCAGGAATAAACGCACAGCATTTTTCTTTGATTAAAGCGCAAGTCCCACCCCTCGCCGCTAGGGTGAAGTCAAGAGCCATTCGGCTTTGGAGCACTACAGTTCTCATGGCATTCAGTTCATCAGTTATCAGTTCAAGAGCAGAAAAAGTCGCATTACTCATTACTTCGAGAAGTTTCGACAGTTTTTGCAGCTCCCATATTGATTTAACTGCACCATATGCAGGTAATATACCTGCCCAGGATATGACAGCATCACTCAAGTCCATGTGCGCAAGTTTGGTTCCCACATCACGATGGTCTTTCCAGCCCACTTCGATCCATCCCACTGGATTCTCAGGTTTCTTAACAGTCTTTTTGGTCACATCTCAGGTATTTCGAATATTTCCCTGAGGCAAAACTGCAGTGTGTCAGATGGCTGGAACCAGGTACCCCAAAAAACAACTGACAGACCAATTCTCAGGTAACCATTTATATGCTTTTTTACCACACACAAAATAACAGTCCTCTACCTTAGTTGTTACTTTGTTACGAAATGACTGCCCTGCATGAAACATTTTCCTATCTATTACAGATAACTGTTTAAAAAGTACAGGATTGCATTGTACCTGATCAAGAGTCTTATGCATAGATTTCAAAATGAGTCATAATCTGTACTTCAAGATCCACTCAAATCATTTGGTTTTCTATAACATTTATACTGTACTGTAACATTACACTTACTCCATCCCACTTGGATGGTGTCATTTTTGTAAAAACATACAATTCCTTTTTGTGTCATAGGCAAATACAGTGCTACTTTATCATGTGCTTTAATAGCGACTGTGTCAAAAAACAGATTTTCCCAGGTCTCATTGACCCCCAGGGGGATAGCAGTCATCAATAAACCCCCATATGCTGTTGGTGTGGTCATACAGACCCAGCAGTTCGAAACATTAAAAGTCTCAGCGTACACACGTGTAATTGCCTGATAAGTGTTAAAGTTCGGATGCCAGTCTGTGTTTGGTTCATTACGTTTAATCAGTTCAACCTTTGTGGCAGGAAAAAGGAGTGGCCACAACAAAAAGAACAGTGTGATTAGCATAACAATTAAAATGATCATACAAGTTTTCTGAGGTTGCTCAATGTCTCTATTCACTCTGTACCTGGTCATTTTGTTCTTGTTGTACAACAGTAACAAAGTTTTTGTCCAACTCAAAGTTCTTAACCAGTTTACAGTGCATCAAATGAATCCAGGAAGCTCGCTCTGCGATCTTGACTGCAGTGGGTGTTGACAGCAGTACCTGGTACGGACCTTCCCACTTCGGAGAACTCCCAATTCTTTCGTTTCACAATCTTCACCCAGACCCAGGTGCCTGGGGCTACTGATGCTTCCGATTTTGGTTGTTCTTTATCTGAAACAGAATTTAACTGCAAAAGTTTATTTACAAATCGCCTCATATACCCTGCAAGTGAACTGTCAGCCTCCTGCTCTGCAGACATGAGAGGTTTCCACTGAGGTGTATAATATGCCCTCCCAAACAAAGTTTCAAAAGGAGTTAATCCCTTTGCTTTTTTGATACAGTTATCATGCTCAGCAGTGCTAAAGGTAAACAGTGCACCCAGTTCTTCTGTGTCTCAGTCATCAGCTTCTTAAGCTTGTTCTTCAACACCCCATTATACCTCTCTACTAACCCTGCAGATTGGGGGTGGTAAACACAGTGATTCTTTAATGATATCCCAAAATAATGACTAAGTTGCTGTACTGTTTGGTTCACGAAATGTGTACCGTTATCACTATAAATCTTTTCCGGTATGCCAAATCTGGGTATAATTTCTTTAACAAGGACCTTTGCAACAGTAGCTGCATCTGGATTTTTAGTCGGAAAAGCTTCTACCCATTTGGAAAACATATCTATAATGATAAGGCAATACTTTTTATTCTCGCATTTATTCAATTCTATGAAATCCATACAAATAGTATGAAACAGATATGGTGGTGTAGGGAAACTCCCTTGCTTAGGCTTCAATGCCCCTTGTGCATGATGCTTGTTACAAACATGGCATGCTGCACAGAAATTTTTTGTATAATTTGTAAATCCATAGGTTGTAAATACTCGATTCACTAACTGTACCATCCCCCCTGTTGAGACATGGCTCTGCCCATGGCTCAACAATGCTGCATATCTAAACAAATTAGATGGCAAAATTGGTTTATTTTCCTTGGGGATGTACAGTCTCTTTTCAAGGATTGCTCCTCGTTTTATCCACTTTTGTTTTTCTATATTTGTAGTAAGTGTCTGCATTGTTTTTAACATTTCTAAATCTAAAGTCTCAGAGGGTTGTAATTCCTCACTCAAAAGAAAAGTTTCTGTGGCTGAAGCTGCCTGCTTTGCAGCTGTATCAGCCCGTGCATTACCTTTTGAAATCCTATCCTGTTGCTTCGTATGAGCTACTTTTTTAGGTAACTGAATAGAATCTAATAGATCTAAAATAAATTGCGCATGATTAATTGGTTTACCAGTAGATGTTATCATTCCTCTATTTTTCCACTGCTGCGCAAAAACATGTACAGTAGAAAAAGCATACTGACTGTCAGTATAAATGTTCACTTTCTTACCTTTTGCTAAGGTACATGCCCTTGTCAAGGCAATCAACTCTGCCGCTTGTGCAGATAAATTGTGTGGTAAAGATTTTGCTTCTAAAGTTTCAGTATCAGAAACGACTGCATACCCCACTAGAATCTGTCCTGCAGGACCCCTCCTGCACGAGCCGTCCACATACTATGTCACCTCGGCATCATCCAAGGGAACATCCGTAAGGTCTTGTCTAGGTAATGTCTTTTGCTCAATTTCCAGCAGGCAGCAGTGCGGTTTGCCATCTGCAGGGGTTGGGAGCAAGGTTGATGGATTCAAAATTGTGCATCGTTCAATTGTCATTTGAGGTTGGCTCAACAGTATAGTCATACAGGAAAGATGCCTAGCAGGAGAAAGATATGCTACTTTTTCTTGCAGTAAAATAATTGCGACTGCATGAGGCACTCTCAATGTGAGAGGGTGGAATAACACTACTGAGGCCAAAGCCTGCACTGCCATTGCAGCTGCAACTACTGCTTGTACACAGTGGGGCAGGGACCGCACCACTGGGTCTAACTGTGGTGAGTAGTAAGCTATGGGGCGTTGCTTGTCCCCATGTTGCTGTGTCAATACTGATGTCATATAACCCTGCTTACAGTCTACAGTTTGAATAAATTGCTTATGATAGTTTGGTAATCCTAAAACTAAGGATGATGCTATCAGTTGTTTCAGCTTGCAGAAAGCTGCTTCTGCTTCAGGTGTCCATTGTAATAAATCCTGTGCTGCCATCGGCTTTTTGAATATTAAATTGGCTAGTGGAGCAGATTCCAAAGCATAATTTGGTATCCAGCTCCGACAAAAATTAGTAGTTCCCAGGAAGGACATCATTTCCTTCTTGGTAGTTGGTCTAGGTGCCTGTAATATTGCTGTTTTTCTATCTTCATCTAATATTCTACCTTCCTTGGATATTACATATCCCAAGTACTTAACTTGTTTTCTCCAAAGTTGTAGCTTGTCCTTGTTTACTTTGTGACCTTGAGTAGCTAAAAACTGTAATAAAGCTATCGTGTCCTCTTTGCATTCTTGCTGGGTGGGGGCTGCCAGCAGACTATCGTCTACATAAATTAAAATCTGACTACCTTTGGGTGGGATGAATCCTGCCAGGTTGCTTGCCATTTCTTGTGCAAATATTGTTGGACTTTCACAATATCCCTGTGGTAATCTTGTATATGTATACTGCTTTCCCTGAAATGTAAATGCAAACCAATATTGGCTGTCAGGGTGTATCGGTATTGAGAAAAATGCATTACTAATATCTACCACAGAAAAATATTTTTGCTCTGGCTTTAAATCATTCAGTAAGGTGTGTGGGTCTGGCACCATTGGTGCCCTGGGTATAACTGCATTATTTACAGCTTGTAAATCTTGGACCATACGCCATTCCCCGTTTGCTTTCCTGACAGGAAATAAGGGTGTATTACATGGTGAATCAGGAGATTCGACTCCTTCCTTAAGTAAGGCTGCTATTATAGGCTTGATTCCTATCTCTGCATCCTTTCTCAAGGGATACTGTCTTTTCTGGGGTCTAAATGCTGACTTTGGCATAATAGTAACTGGTCCTGCTGTTCGTATAAGTCCTACATCTGATTTCCCTGCTGACCAGAGAATGTCTGGTGTACTTCGCAAGGCTTTTTCCTCTTCTTCTAATAAGAGTAATACTCAGCTATTCTCACTAGCGTGTGACTGCACAGCTGGGTGTGTCTGTGTAATCCAGTTCAGTTTCTGTTTCTGTACTCCTTGTTCGGAGAGCTCTAAGTCTGTCTGCTTTTCCCACCTTGTGACTTTCTCACCTAAGTCTTGCCCATTTCAAATTTTTATTCTTAGTTAAGCTAACATGTGCCAATCGATTAGATTTGTAAAGTGCTAAAAATTCCTGGGGCATTGAACAGCTTACTACACTGTTTCCCTCTGCATCCCAGTACAGATTTCGTAACACTAGTCTGTTTGCATGGTTCTGAAACAATTCCTGCTCATAATCTTTATCAGATCCTGGTCTATTACAGTAATACAGAGTACAATGCAACAAATGCTGTTTGTCAGTGTTGAGGGAGGGGGGCTTACTGATGGCTACATTCATCAGTTCTTTGGTTACTGCCCCTGGACCAGTTGTAACTAAGTCCTGGCTGTACCAATAATATGTCTCACCCTCCGGTCGCACTACAAAAGTATCCATTTGTCGCTGTGTTTCCATACCCTGCATGGTTGGAACTATGGCTATGCCAAATATCTGCATTAAGTCTCTACCCAAAAGGTTTACTGGGCATTTTGCAGAAACCACAATTTTACTTCTCTGGGTCATCCCTGAAATGGGGTCTGTTATTGCTATGTCATGGGAGAGTGGCCCCGATACCGCTGTCCATTAGCTGCCTTCACTAGTATATAATCTGGTGATTCTGAATCTTCCGGTAACTTGGAAGGATGTATCAGGGTCCGTGAAGCCCCTGAGTCACACAAAAATTTGACTTCCCTCCCCTCTACCAGAAGCGTCACTTCTGGTTTTGTGTCTGCTAAGTAGAGCTTTAAGCTCAATAAAGCTAAGTCCAAAATTTCATCTTCTTCAATGTCTGCAAATTCATATACATCCTCTACCCCTTTTGTCATGTCCTCTACTCCTGCTATCATATTTGCACTTGTCTTTTCCTGCTTATTTTCATTCAGTTATTCCTGACTATCATATAGTCATTCC
Source organism: Protopterus annectens (assembly GCF_019279795.1). Taxonomy (NCBI): domain Eukaryota; kingdom Metazoa; phylum Chordata; order Ceratodontiformes; family Protopteridae; genus Protopterus; species Protopterus annectens. Next base: position 456,829,925 of record NC_056738.1, read on the forward strand.
TCATCTTCCTTATTTTCTGTAGTCACCTTCTTATTTAGCCTGCAATCTCTTGCTAAATGTCCTTTTTTCCCACACTTAAAACATTCACCTTTTTTCTTTCTTTCTTCAAAATCTTCTGATTGCTTGTCAGATTGTTTATTTCCCTGGGCATTTTTCTTACCATTTCTCCCAGTTTGTACTACAAACACTTCTGACCCATCTTCTGCCGAAAATACTTGAGTTTTCTTTTTCTTTTTACTATTAAAATGTCTCTCTGCATGTCTAGCATATTCAAGTAATGGCTGTAATCTACTTGTACGATGATCTACCATGTGCTTTGTAATAAAGCTGCTAATGGGAGTTATACTACCCTTCAAGAATGCATTCTTTAACTGTTGTTCATATGAGGAATCTTGTGTCTGGTTTTCTGGTATCTGCATTCCGCAGTGGTTATTAAAACATTCTAACAGTCTAGCATAATATCTATCAACTGTTTCACCTTCCTGTTGAATGCACTGATTAATGCAAGTCCAATCAGCCCTAGGCTTCTACTTTTCAGAGATTCGGTCTGTCAGACCTTTCACTCTGCCATCCAGTTCTGCATTAGTATGTGGGAGTGGTCTAAGTTGTGCATCACGAGGATTCCAGTCACCACTGATCATGTGCCAATCTGGACCTACAATTTGTCTAACTACTTTTTCTACTTCTTCTCCATTCAAATGGTAACTTAATCTCATACCCTGTAAGTCTTCTAAAAATTTTAGAAAATTCACTTTTGGGTGGGGAATTCCCTCCGTGGCTTTCCGGATATCTTCCGGTGTCCATGTCTATAAACTAAAAGAGTTGGATCCTGTCTTGCCTGAGGATTTGGTACTTCTATGAGCGGACATATCTCTTCTTCACTCATAGCCTGTGATTTTCTATTTATTTCACTTAATTCAATCTCCCTCCTCAAGTCGCTTTTTCGAGACCTTGTCTTGATAGGATCCCTGACAAACGGTTGTGATTTTGCAGGAACAGCTGGGTATAGCGGAGGTGGATCAGTTTGTCCACTCGCTTCATATTCTGGTAACAGAAGCGGAGGGGGCGAAGGAGGGGCCCTTGCTATTACCAAGTTATTGTCTTCTTTGTCTAAGAATATTGTTTTTGAATTCTTTATTCTCTGTTCCCTGCGATTTGCTTCCTCAAGCCACCTGTGCGCCTGAGGGACTCCTAATTGTCGTTGCTTTTTTAGTTGACCTTTCGTGTCTATTTTTAATTGCTTAACAAGTTTCATAAGTGCAAGTTTATCTAAATTACCATCGAATTTATACTTATCAACCCATTTTGTGTAATACTTAACATTGTTGGCACGCTGTAATTGCATATATTTCACGTCTTCGGTTAGGGGCGGGTCTCGGGAACTTTTTGTGCACTGATTTCCCATTGTTGTCTTAGCTAAGCTATAAATTGTTACGTAACCCTTTCTATCATGTGGTACCACAGTTCTATACCTTTTCACAGTTTATCTAGAATAACTGCCTACCTATTCTGTTTTCCTGATCTATGACAAAAACAGTAACCCCTTTTCTGTCCCTGATCTGCACATGCAAATCTACTTGACAAAAAACAGTTCTGTAATTAGTCCCTGATCTTAAAACAGAAATAAGGTAATTCCTCCTTACCTGACCCTCCGTGAGTTGATCCACCTGATCGTTGACTCGTCCTCCAATCCCAGATCAGAAACAATGGCTGGCCTCTTTCGAACGACAATTCAGTCGGAGGTCTTTCAAAGCAAAAGAGCCAATTTGGCCTGTTTTCCGTACGGATGCATGCCACCGGGCCCAATTCTGACCTAGGCCTAGAGCGAGAGGTACTTTCTGGTCCAAAGGACCAAACTGTCAAAGGAAAAATATACTTTAAAAATGATCAAAACACGGTAGGTTCAGGTTAAGGCACTTTAATCTTGCAGCAAGGAGACAAAAACGTGTTAATACAGAGTTTGTCTAACCAGAAACAGGAAATACTTTCATTTTTATACATTTTTAAACTGGTTATGTCCTACCATGCTGACGTAACAGATTACCACCTTTTTCATCATCATCTGCTGACCATCTTTCCCATGAATTTCTGCTGATTTATCAATTTTTATGTGAAACTTCCTGAGGAAAACAACATGGCCTTGATTACTCCCAGTTAGATACATGTTATGTTACCATTAAAGGTACTATGGCTAATTCAAGCACAATGCTAGCAGTTCATTTCTCTAATAATCCTTTGTCTGCTTTATCTCTAAGTTACTGCAGCTGCACATGTTCCCATCCTTCGAACAGAGCTGATTGTCTAAAATCATTTCATTTACAGAATATAGCATTGTTCATTCATTCGTTCCTGACCTAGCAGATAAGCACCTGCTTCTCAAGTACATTTCCAAAAGGCATAAACATGAATATTGCTGTGCTAGCAATTACTAGGTCAGACGGCAACTTGCAAGTTTCAGAAAGCATACTGCAGTTTTCAAAAAGCATCTTTTTCAGTCTCATATGAAACTCAATTTGTATAAAATACAGTGCATGAAAAATAGAATGAAAAGCGTATTAAAATACTTGGTTATTAATTGGCATTAAGCATACACACATTAATACATATCTTTCTAACACAGCCCTATAAAACAATTGACCTTTTTTTAATATTCATTTACTTACAAGCCCAAAACCCCATTCCCAGTGTTTATTTTACAGCACTTTTCAATCTTTACTCAGTACAGAGCTTAGACTTCCGCTGTGGTGCAGCGGTAGCGTTGTTGCCTCACAGCAAGAGGTTCTCCCGTTCGATTCTCGGCTGGAGTGCAGGGAGTGCCTTCTGTGTAGAGTCTGCATGTCCTCCCTGCAGTTGGGTGGGCGTTCGAAAGACATGCATAAATGGGCGTGCCTTCGTTGAAGGTTGAACGTCGAGCTGGCACCTCGTGAAAATCTACTGCCAGTCATTAGCGGACTGGAGTTCTGCTGTGGCGACCCCTAACCGGAAAAAGCCGAAAGACAACAACAACTCAGTACATAGCTTAAGTCAGTGATCCCCTAGTCATTAATACAGTTTCATGATGCTGAGCAGAAGTTGCACTATCCATACACTAAGTCTGAGTCATCCATTTATTCAGTGTCCTTTGTTTAACCATAGATCCTTTATTGATTGTAAAGTTTGCTGCATTATCTCAGTCAAATCATCCTTTGCTGATATTTATGTGTTACTACATTTGCTGCTAACCTCAAAGACTAGACAGTGCAGATTTTATTTTATTTATATTTGTTTACCATACTTTTGCTTAAGATATCTTATAAGTCAATTTGCTGGTACTTTTAGTGAACTAGCCATTTTTATTCTCGGATAGAATATATAGTTATAATAGTAAAAATGGGTAGTCATTATTTTGGACCAGACCCATGTTCATTTGTATAGCTTTTATTTTTGGTTAATTTTGTATCCGGAAATCTCCCCAAATTTCTTTAATTCTGGGAATGCCACCTGTAAATCCTCATCAAGGTCAGGCAGATGTACCAAGAAGCAATCAGTATACAATACATTTCTGCATAACTTATCTTCTACTCTGCATCCCTTAAAAGTATACCCCTTAATATTATAACCAGTGGTTATAAGTATATTGTGAACAGTAAGGGAGAAAGCAAGCTTCCTTGTCTTGTGCCTCTGCTTATGCCCAACATCCCTGAAATCCCTGTGTCCATTTTTATTCTTGCTTTAGCAACCTTCTACGGTGCCATCACTGTCTCCACAAACTGCTGGGAGAACCTGTTTGCTTTAAAACTACAAAGAGAAGATTCCATTTTGCATAATCATATGCTTTATCTGTATTCATACTAGCCTCCAGTAATGGCTTAGTTAAACTGGTTGTATCCTCTGATACCAAAAAAAGTTTTAGTCAAATTCTTAAAAAGTTATTCTTCCAGAGACAAACACAGTATGAACATGGTGTATAAGCTTAGCCAATAATGCTGTAAAATAATTTATAATCATGATTCAAAATGGAGATCTTTAAAATCCTGCCTGCATGCTGTCTGCTGAGTTTTAATGTGACTGTAACAGCAGCTTGTTTTCACAATTCTAGGATGAGACCAGTAGTCATAACATAATTAGCTAACTCTATAAAACCTGTCCTAAAGTCTTCTTTACCCATGTATATACTTATTTTGGTATACGTCTAGCCCAGGTGTTTTGCCGTTTTTGATCCTTTATCAATTCCAGCTCCTGCTGTGCCACAGCCTTGTTTAAAAATAAGCCCTCATTTGAGAATAACTTATTAAGGTCTAGTCTCTTGAGTCTCTAATGACACCCAAGGATGTTCCTGATACGGTCCTCTGTGGTACCCAGAAAAAGAGTTTAGTATAACAAGAGGTATACTGAAAACTTTTCCCTTCCTCCAGGGCTGCGTAGCATCCTTTCCACCTTCTGCTGCCTAAGAGCCAAATATTTTTGACAGACCAGTGTGACCTCAGAATTTTCAAGTTTAAGGAAACTTTTGATTTGGACCACCTTACATTGCATTGATTTTCCTAGCTAATCTTTCGGTTCTTTAACTGTTGCATCCACCTTTTCCATAAGTGTAATTAACTTGTCTTGGACTTTCAACAACTCTTTCTCTAATTCCCTGAAATTTCTTCTCATTTCCAGTAATTTCCTTGTGTTCCGAGTCTTTGATAGAGCAATGAAATCTGATTTGAATATGTCCCACTTTGGTGATGATTAGTGTAGGGTTTGTGGTACTCTTTCTACCCATTCCTTATGTAGCTACCTGATATTCTCCTTAAGCTATTTCTGTTTACATAAGCATAGGTTTCCCTTCAAGCCTTCTCCTTTTTACCCTCATCTAGTTGTAAGTGTGCAATCATAGGTACATGATCTAAAACAGAAATAGGGAATGGTGTGTCCAATGATTCCAACATGTGGGCATGATTCCTTGTTATAGTGACTTTGTCCTTGAAATGGATTTGTAAAGATAAGATAAACAGGTATATATGGCCTTAGGTAAATGCAAAACTTTGTGTTTTATCTATTATTCCTACATACTTTCTCATAAGCTTACCATCTGTGGGAGCATGTAAGCTGCAGGGTCCTTTAATGTACCTTGTCCACTGTACACCAAATTCCAGTGTTTTTATGCCTTCCTGGTAGACTAAGCCTTGTCTCATCGCTTTTCTGATTCAGGTTGTTTCATCTCTGGGGGCAACTAAACCTTTTATGTTTATTTTAACCCTTCATAAGTTCCCCTGGTAACTGTATACCTGCCTTCACTATCTGCTTTCTTTTCCAGTAAGTCATAACTGGGTCCTCTCCTAATCAAGGTTATGACTCACCTTCTGCCACCCAGCCTTTATGAGGAAAACTTGTCAATCACATATCCAAATTGAATAAGTTTGAGATGCTCTGCATCTCCCAAACACAGCTCTACCAGTATTAGACTCTGAGGTCACTACTTCCTTACCTATGCACATACTTTCTCATTTTACTAGGGTTCTTTAGGCCAGTTACATTCCAAAAGAATAAACTGCATATTTTCATTGAGTATGTGTGTTCTGTCCCACTCCTGTAGGTAATAAATAAACAAATCCTGTACCAGTTCTTTTGAGAGGGACCTTTCACTCCCCTCACCCATTTTAATCTGACTCTCTAGGGTTGTAGCATAAATAATGCTTCACAGACTGTTGTGACAAGTTCTGACCCCCTGATTATAAATACTTGTAAATGCCAAGCTGTAGAACTATGTAACTTTCAAAACCAAATGTGAAAAAACACCAAAACGTAACTAACATTTTGTCCTTCAGAATTAAATTCAGTACATTTTCTTACACAAACATTACTTCTTAGAGGAACCCTTTCTTCCACCTGCTTTATTATGGGAAGCAAGAGCCTCTAAGTTTGCATGGGACCAAGATGGCTTGACTCAGCTATATAACTGAGACAGTGAGAGGTTTAAATATGTTCTAACTGTAGGCTGTGCTGCCTTAGTGTAGAACCCCCCACACACATACACGCTTTTCTGTATCTTGCGTACTGTCCCCATGTGCATAGACATCTCTCCCCATACAGCTTATTGAAAATGCATTTATTTTCCAAATCATCTTTTAAAATAAAATTTCTTACTTAATGCTGTGCCTTTTGCACTTCATTTTGGCTGTTTTCTTTACTCATTTAGTCACAACTCTCCAACTCTAGTAAATGATATAATCTAGCTGTTGGGTAAACTTTTAACTCCCTAGCCAGGTGGTATTTCTCATTCAAACAGTATGTCTTAAAGCTGTTTAAGAGCCTTGGCAGCTTCTGCTTTTCCATACATGATTTGCCTTTGTCCTTTTAAAACTGTAACAAGTTTAATAAGACTTTCATGCCAGCTGCCATGACATGACTTCCTCTCTAACTGAGGATGTGTTCTGTTAAAAGTAAAGTATATAACTAGTATCTGAGCTCTTAAACCACCCATGCATATTCATTCTTTCATCATGTAAAAGCAGCAACTTCATTTGTATATTTTTTAATGTTAAAAATAATCACATATGCAAAGGGTCAACATTTTTGACACATACCTGTCACACTGCAGTCAATTAACTGTACAGAAAAAGTTCAGTCATGGTCTGAATTGTCCATGTGTGAACAAAATCATCCAATTTCTCTGGTTTGGTTTCATCTGCTTAACTTTTCATGAAGTGCCAAATTGTCCAAGGGTGAAAAAAATCATCCAATTTCTGTGGTTTCGTTTCATCTACTTAACTTTTTCCAGAGAACCAATCTACCTTTCCACTAAAGCTCAGCTTCCAGGCCCTTTGTCTTGCTTTAGAGACAGTGTTGCTTTCTTTTTTCATCATTCTGCAAAGTGGAAATAGTTCAGTTACACTCTGATGCTAAGTGAATACCTCCAAAGTATTCCTCTTTGTCTGCTGTTGCAGCTCTTCACCTACAGAAACCACATTTCCTGAAGCCAACTGTTTCAAGTTAGGTAAGGCAGCTTCTGTCAAAAAGAAGGTGTTACTGGTTCCCATGGGAGAAAGCTTTTAACTATGCATTTAACATTATTCAGAATCTTCCTTTTTTGGAACACCAAATTTTTATAGCAGGAAGGAAAGTCAGTGTTGTAGTTTCAGTGGAAAAGTCCTGTTCATAATGTACTCTGTATTCCTTTATTTTAATGACTTCTTTTGGGTCCAGGTGGCTGCTTACATTTCAGTCTAACTAACAATGGGCATGCCATTATGACCTGTAAGTGCAATGCAATAAACAGTCTAAATGATTTGATCTTTATAGCCTTACTACTTTAGTTGGAATATCTCTGCACTCTGAAATATTTCTTCTCATGTAGCCTACAAAGTCCTATCCCTCTTTAGGTTCTGGGATTCCAACAAGTCATAAATTCTTTCTTCTCCTGTTTACTGCATTAATTACCTGGGATTCCAGCAATTCCAACTTTTATTTTGCTACAATTAACCTGTTTTATTAACATCGTTAACATTTGTTTTCAGTACTGATACCTGAGTAGAATGAGCTGTGATTAACGTCTCCATTTCTGCCATTCTTTGCCAACAGTCCAACAGATTGTTCATTTTTTGCTATTACACAATTATTTATCTTGTTGATTCTTTCTAGAGTGCAGTTCTATGTCATTCAGCTAATTAGCATTTTCACTTATCAAGCAATTGCTTCTACTCTTTTCAACAGCCAAGTCACACCATCTTCCCCATTGCTTCTCCAGAGATGAAATTAAGAATCTTTATGCTTTCTCCTTGACAAGAACATATCTTGCAAGAAATGTTATGTTTTTCATTCACTGCTTCCCTAATATGAGCAGTTTTAAGGTGGATGTTTCTAAATAGCACTGTTTTATTAACTGGGGGAGAGGGAATCACGTAAGTCAATGTTTTATATGATGCCTGCCTAAGCCAGACATCCTGGATAATAGCTATTTGACAAAATCCATGGTGAATGTATTTGCAACTGATAACAAATAATAGATGGTGTGAGCAGAGAGAATATAGTTGTTCTGAAGCACAATGTCTGCCTTTCATTATTCATTTAGGGTCCTATTCATGAAGAGTTGATGAAATGTATGTATTATGTATTAATTTACATTTGATTACTGGGAAAGTCTGAGTATGTGCCCATTTTCTGCTGAGGCCTGGGAAGAAAAAGCTCCAAAGTTTTACGGAAACATTTTAAATAATTTTTCAGTGTTAAAAAATAATGCAAAAACATCTATTTTTTAAATAAACACTGGTTAAAAACAGGTATGTCTATGGCAATCTAAAACCAAAATCTCAGCTGCTGAGTAAGAAAGAGCACAGTAAAACAAAATCAACTGGTACAAAGCAAAGAAAAGCCCAGGCTGCCACAGCCTCTGAGCAACTAACTTTAACAAAGAACTGGTAAGTGCTTTCACAGTGTACAATAGTGCTTCATCAGACCATAGTAAAAGTAACAAAGCAGGCAAACTTTTAAATGTAAGGCAATCTAATCAAATACAGACACTAAAATCACATGATAATTTAAAAACATCTTAGCAGTGATTATATCACCTCAATATGCACCAATAAAAACCTTAAACTGCCAAGCCCCCAACTCAATGTTGTAATGGGTGTGACTTTAAAACATATTTTAAAGATAACTGTTTTTTAAACCTGGTTCCACAAACACTTTTAATAATAAAATCCACCTTTGTTCAGCACATTCAGTTTTATTCTTTATATAACCTTACCTATCACTTTTGTAAATAATTTCCAATACAAAAGAACTTAAGCATATGTTGTGAATCATGGTTTTTAACATGTTTTGCTAAAGTGTTAATCTCTGTACCTTTAGATATATCATTCAGTGGTTCCAAGATCCTATCTTTAAATGCTCGGTTTGTCGTACCTATATAAAATGCACGATGAACATCCTGCATAATAAACAACATTCTTAGTTCTACAGTTAGCAAAATAATCTAAAGCAATCTCAGTAACAGTAACATTATATACATAAGAAGTGCAAGACAAAATATAATTGCAGCCAGAGCACAAACCACATTTGAACGTACCCTTACATTGTGAATACATTTGTATTTTGGAATTTGAGTGTCTATAACATGATTGTTGTTTTAAGGAAAGATTATTTCTGTAGCTAAATCCAGGTCGAATGTCCGTACTCTCCCTGATATCTGGATGAGCCAACAAGATCGAACAATTTTTCCTGGAAATATCACATACAATATTAACATAATTTGAAAATGTAAGAACAGGTCTGTTCCTAACTATATCAGCTGTTTTCACTACAAATGATTGACCCTCCTCTGTGTTCCTAGAAAAATAGGGTCTTCCCCTTCCATCCCTAGCTATTAACACTTCATCTATACACAAATCTCTCTCTCTCTAACACTATAGTCCCTGTCCAGAAACTCAGTTTTTAGTCTAGAAAAAACTGTATGAAGTTCATCATCATCATCATGAAGTCTCATAGCTCTAAAAAATTGTCCTCTCAACACATTGCTGCTAATATAGGCAGGATGCATACTTGATCTGTGTAATAAAGTGTTCCTTTTAACTTCTTTTCTATACATCCTAGTACCCAGGAGACTTAATTCTTTTTTGCTAGCTTGAACATCAAGAAAGTCTGTAGTTTCGCTGGACACCTTAGCTGTAAACCTTAAAAAAATTGGTGGTTCCATGTAGAATCACAATAAAATTATTTAATTCTTCCTCTGTACCATCTCAAATTGTAACAAATCATAAATATATCATTTACGAAATGTTTGTAAAAGCAGATGAGATGTACAAAACTATTATTATTCAGTAATTTATCAACTTCCCAACTTCACACTAGATTAGCGTCGCTATTTGCACCCATAGCTATGCCAGTGCTCTGTACATAATACTTACTGTCAAAGGTAAACAGATTATTTTCTAAAATCAACTCTAACAACATGCAAATTAACTCAACTTTAATTGGCAAAACGTCCGTTATAGTGCTCAAAAAACTCTGATGCGCTCTCGACCTATATCATTGGGAATTGCAGTAAAAAGAGATATTACATCTAGGGTGACAAATAAATTCCTAGTACTTTCAGAATCTGAGGCCCATGTACAAAGATCTTTTAAAAAATTCTTGGTGTCTTGCAATACTGTGTCTGTCCAGTCTAAGACAAGTCTGAGCATCTTTTCCACATATATAGAAAGAGGCTCCATGACCCAACCTGTGCTAGAAACAATAGGTCTTATAGGTGGTATAAGAAAATCCTTATAAATCCTGGGAAGCCCATACAACAGTGGTACAAGAGGAGATTTAACAAAGAAATAATCCTGTAACTCAGAATTAATTAAACCAGTCGTCAAAAGATCATAAAAAAACATTAACTCTGTCCGTATATACTTTAACTAGATATTTAGCTGTATTCCTATATGTCTCATCATCATTTAACATCAAAGACATTTGTAAATAATATTGTTTATCCTTCACTACTATGCCACCACCTGGTCAAATTTCAAGGTGTGTGGCACTATGAAGTTCAATCAAATGTAAATTCTCTACAGCTGTTAAATTATAGAGTTATGTCTATGTGGCACAGAAAATACTTCCAGTATATCTTCACTGCATAAAGTCACAAAGGCTTCCACAAACCTATTTGAAATAGGAATAAAAGTACTAGGTTGCTTAAAGGAATGCTCAACAGCAGGTTGTTCAGTAGACATTAAAGACAAGCAAATGTTCCTAGCAAAAAGTCTTAAGTCTTTTAACACTTCTGTCATATCAGAGGCTTGACTTCGTATAAAACTGAGGCCTCTATTCAAGACAGGCACCTGGTGCTCAGTGAAAGGGTAAGAAGAGATATTAAAAACCAGCTTATTCAATGTCTCTGCCTGGTTTTCATCTGTAATGTTTGTGTCATGTAGAGAAAACGCCCCTTTTTGTTTCTACTCTTTGAGCGACCCTTCCTGGAATTCTGCTCCATAGGAAGTGGAGCTGCTAACAAAAAAACCTTGAGCCACCTGGTCTACCACTGTGGAAGTGGAGGCAATGGGTTCTGTTCTCTGTGAGTTAACAGTCATAGTCTTAGGTGAATTAACAAACTCACAGGCAGCATTCACTATACTACACATCTCCTGAGAATCTAAATGGTTGCTGCCATTAGTATTAACATCTTGCCCATTTTCATGCGCAACAACAATACCAGTTCTAGTCTCTCGTGGCCATGAAAAAACTTGGCCATGCTTAAAATCATTTAAATCACGCTGCAATTTCTTCAGTTTAGCAGTCTGAAGTCTTTTTTCATAACTAGCAACATTCTCGAATATCTCTTCTAGCTGTAACCTAAACGTCTCTAAGGTATATATCCTGTTTACCTCTACTTGTAAACTCTTAATTTCATTAGGAAGAGTCTGTTCCAATGGTAGAAATAAGTCAATAAGCTGTTTAAGATAGTCAATATTCAGTTGTATATTTAAAGATCACTAGTGTTTCTGCAACTCGGGGTGAGTATTCTCATACATAGGCATTTTGAGAATACGTAAACCCCGAGGATTGGCTTTAAAATGAATTGCAGCTTCAAAATGCAAGTGCTGCCACTGGTAAAGCTTGTATTTAAACAAATTGTTGTCGAAAGACTCTTAAATCATATGAAAATATTCACATACTGTCTCTTGTTGTACACATTGCAGGTCTTGTTCTTCCAGAAAGTCAGGTGATAAAAATGGATTCACTTTAACATCCAACAACCATTGTAAGTGATCAATCCTAAGGACAGCATTATTCTCCACATCCTTGGAAATGCCCTTAGCCATGTCTCAGCAGAAAAATAAAAAATATCTAAAACCAAAATCCCAACTGCTGAGTAAAAGCACACAGTAAAACGAAAGCAGGATACAAAGCAAAGAAAACTCCAGGATGCCACAGCATCCAAGCAACTAACTTTAATAAAGAACTGGTAAGTGCTTTCAGAGTGTACAATACTGCTTCATCAGACCATAATAAAACTAACAAAGCAGGCAAACTTTTAAATCCAAGGCAATCCAATCATATACAGACATTAACATCACATGACAATTTAAAAAGCATCTTAAGCAATGATGTCACCTCAGTATGCACCAGTAGAAGCACCTAAAACTGCCAAGCCCCCAATCCAATGTTTTAATGGGTGTGACTTTAAGACAGGTTTTAAAGATACTCTGTCATTTAAACCTGGTTCTACAAACGCTTTTAATAATAAAATCCACCTTTGTTCAGCACATTCAGTTTTATTCTTTATATCACCTTCCCTATCACATTCATAAATAATTTCCAGTACAAAAAACTTAAACATATATTGTGAATCATAGTTTTTAACATGTTTCCCTAAAGCCTTCGGATATATCATTCAGATGTTCCAAGATTCTATCTCTAAATGATTGGTTTGTCTTACCTATATAAAATGCATTACATGATGAACATCCTGCATAATAAACAACATTTTTAGTTCTACAATTAGCAAACAAATCTAAACCAATTTCAGTGCCAGTAACATTATGTACATAAGTGCAAGACAAAATATAATTGCAAGCAAAGCATGAACCACATTTGAATGTGCCCTTCTGTTGTGAATACATGATGATGATAATTTAATAGTTAAAGAAATGTAGCCATCTTATAGAGAAATTAAAAATACATTAGTGTAATACAAAAATGAATTGCTATATTAAATGAGAGCAAAAACAGTGTTATGGCATAATTAGAAAGAGAATTTGGGAGAGAAATTGACTGACACGAAGTGAGTGAAGAAGGGAGAGTAAGGAGGTGTAAGGTATGAATGGGTAATTGTCCATATTCATGGATATTTATTCTGGGGTTGAGGAAGAACAGAGACATATCTTGGCCTGAAAGTCTTTCAGAATGGTTTTAAAGGACTGGTGGAAGGGTATTGACCTGATGGACACAGGTAAGAAATTCCAGGCCTTAGCATCAGGGCATTTGTACAGACCATGCCTAGCAGATTTCATAGTTTTGAGAACAGAGGAGTTTTTCATCACTGGACCATAATGACCAATTGGGAATGTAATTGTGTACAGTGGTATTTAGTGCTGCACAAGCAGATGGATGCTAGATAATTTTATAGGTGGTAAGAAGGTCTGTATATGTTAGTTGATGGGGTAATTCTAACCAATTTAATTTTTTAGTGTTGTATGGTGGTGGGTTCTGAAAGGAGTATTTGCGGCAAATTTAGCCACTTTATTATGGCATTGTTCAAGTTTTGATTTTTGTAATGCCTGGATATATACCTATATGCATGCAAGTTGAACAGAAGATTATCATCCACTGTCTGTCATCCATAATAATTTGATATGTGAAGTGACTTCAATGGTTGCATTATTAAGAGAAAGGATTTTAAATTTTGTTTTTTCATAAGAGAGGGATTTAGGGGAAAAAAGTAGTAGGGAGTTGAGCATGAGTTATGTGTTGCAAAGCTGTGCTTCAGTGGCAGTTAACACTTACTAAGCAGTTTTTCGTAGCTGTGACAGGTTGTCTGATATGCATATGAGTGCGGAGTCACCCGTGTATTGCATTAAGGAGGTCTGTTGTGTTGCTATATGGAGAGTGTGGGTGAGAATGTTAAAAATTAGGAGACCAATGATAGAGACCTATGGTATACTGGGGGTGACTGAGAGGTATGGAGAGACAGCATGCAGTTTTAATGACTGATGCCTTTTAAACAAGTAGTTTTTGAACCATATAAGGGTGTGCTGAAACTGACCTAGTAAGGATACCTGAAGTAGAAGTTTGCTGTGACAAACTGTGTTGAAGGCTTTAGACAGGGGTAGAAATAAGGAGGAGACCAGTTTGCCGTTATCTCTAGCTTTATTGACAGTATCTACAAAGGTTAGAAGTACAGTTTTAGTACTATGGGAGGGACAGAAGCTATGTTGTGTGGGGGATAGTTGCTCTTCTTGCAGGAGACAGTTTAGTTGTTTTTGAATACATTTTACAAATATTTTGGAAAGTGCAGACAAGATTGTTATAGGTCTAAAGTTAGTGATGTCTGTTGAATTTCCTCCTTTATGTACAGGGATAATGTGTGATTTTTTTTTCCAGAGTGAGAGGGAATTTGGGATTCCTGGATTGACCAATTTATAAGCCTTGACTGGATAAGCAATACTATTAGCTGCTCTTTTAAGGTACTCACTTGGAAGGACCATCAGCTGAAGTAGAGCAGATTTGAAGGTAAAGAGGATGTGGTGACATGTGGCTGTTGGGCAGGGTTGGGATTAAATGTTAGGGAATCCTTGGTTAGGGATGATATACTATCTATGAAATAAGATTTGAATTTGAATTACATTGCAGTTTCAAGGGGTAGGGTTTTGGGGTAAGGGTTAGGGTTGAATTTTTGGCTGGGACGCAAGATTTCTTTAATGGTTGATCAGCATTTTTTAGGGTTGTGTTTACTTTTACTGTAGTTCTGGAAGTTGTTATAATGTAGTTTTTTGTCTTCATTTATTTGTTTTTGATACTATTGTGGATCATTCTGAAATTTTTGAGATATTGTGGCATTTTATATTTTGCCATTCTTTCCAAGCATTTTTTCTATTTTGCATTAGCATTCTACTCTTTTTGTATAGCCAAATTGTATTATTTGTTAGTCTTTTCCTTCTAGGGCGTGCAAGCCAATTTAGGATATTTAGAAAATGTAACTTGAATTCATTTATAGCATCATGTAAGGGGAGAGTTTTTAGGATGTTCTAGTTAGTAGATGATAGTGTAGCAATGAATATTTATGGGTTAAACTTGGACAGGTTGCATGTTATGCTGTTTGAGTGGATATGTGAGATGCTTATTTGTATAGATTGGGAGATGGTCACTGAGATAGTCTGACATTGTGCTTGTGGTACTGAATTTTCTAAAGTCTGATACTAGGGTCCAATCTAATAAGGAATTTGATGATTTGCTGTAATGAATATGTGGAGCTATTAATAATTAGATGTGTGAAACTGTAGAAATTCATGCTAGATTTAAGTTATGTCCAATAAATTGATATTGATGTAGTAGTGTTTTTAGTAGTATTTTTCATGTGAAATATTATGGATGTCCAGTGTAGGATTCCTTCCAGTATACTCTGTTGTTGCCAGGAGGTATGTAAAGGACAGTAATACATATTTATTTATTTTCAGGACAGTAATACGAAGCTCTGCTGAATTGAATTTTGGTATTGGTTTGTTGTAAAAATGGCAGTAGTAACACAGGTTTGCATGGATTTTACTGGAAACATACAATCTGTGCCTGTAATGACTCTTGGTCAATCCTTGTATATGAAGCTGTGATTGGGGAATGTAGCTCTACCTATGTTTTGCAGATTGCTGCTATGTTTAGATGATGTTGCAGTGCTCCAGAACATACCAGCACGTACCTATTTTGCTATGGGTCTAAGTTCCTGGATTCATTTGTCTAATTTTTAAATATTTCTGGGGAATAACATTGCCATGTGTACAGTTTTGG
Organism: Protopterus annectens; assembly: GCF_019279795.1. NCBI lineage: Eukaryota > Metazoa > Chordata > Ceratodontiformes > Protopteridae > Protopterus > Protopterus annectens. The sequence continues at coordinate 456,845,372 of NC_056738.1, forward strand.
AGTAATAGATGTGGGATTAGTTTCTACATCTTTTTTAGGAGGATGAGCAGTACTGAAGCAATAAAACCACATGAAGGTAACTGAATTTAAAGTGCGAGTCTGCAGTGGAAAGTTTATTTAGCTGGTATTTTGTGTGTGTTGATTGGAGTACATGGTGAGGGAAAGTGAAGACGTGGAATTAATGTGTGTAAAGTTGAACAGTGTGCATGAGAAGTTGATGTGGGACGTAAAGGATTTCTTTTATGCAAGTAAGAGTTCTTATCTGTTTTTTTTGGAAAGTAATCGAGGATGTGGATAAAGTTAAGGAGGAGTAAACTCAAAGTAATGTGTAGGAGATATGCTATATGAAATTAACACAACTATTGTCTTGTAGGGACTTGAGCATGTGTTTGAAATATTGTGTATACAGTTGCTTAATTTGTGGATATCTGTAGCAGAATTAAAAGTAAATAAAACGTTAGATAAAAGTAGACCTGTGTAGGGATGCTACAAATGCCAAAAGTGAATGTTCAAGTAGATAAAGTAGATGCATACATTATACTACTGTGTTGCCCACATTCACACATAGTTTAACATGCAGTCTGTCCTACATTTAAAAAAAATATATCAAGTGGTGGCTTGATTAGACACCCTAAATTTAATTTAACTATTTATCGGTATCAGCCAAACTCTACCACTCACAAGGCTGTCGAGAACATTCAGAGTTAACAGGCATGTACTGCCACTGTTTATGCAGAAACAAGCTGGTAAAATGTTACCAAGACTCAATGAGGATAAAGTGGTTAAGGTATGTAAACACTTTAAACAGAGTTGTTGTTGCATTAGGTAGTTGTCAGCAAGAAATGGTATCAGGTATTTAAGCAATAACCCACACCTGGGTGTGGGTAATGCTGGATTTACCCACGGTTGGTGTGGTTTGGTCACGAGGGTGAAGCCCTAGTGGCCAAACAAAGACAACCGTGGGTAAATCCAGCATTACCCACACCCAGAAGTGGGTTATTGCTATTATACAATGACATTATTTAAGAAAAAAAATATTCTCCATTGATACCAAAAACACAAAAAAATCAAGACTTATACTAATGGAAAAAGTCCGAGCGACCGGACCTTTCCCATTAGTATAAGTCAGATTTACAACGTGCACGCTGACCAATCAGCGTGCACGTTTTGGAATATTAATGGGGGGTCATTGTGTAATTACAGTTTTACCATAGCTACAAGCATATTACCATATAAATAACACCAATAATGTAGTTACCATTTAAAAAGGAAAATTAAATGCATTTTTCTGCTTGCTGAGAATGTTGTTAACACCTAGCTTGAGTAAACATTAATACCCCTTAATACCTGCGGATTTCCTGCCTGGACAGTCTTCTCTTAAATTAAATTATGAAATGGAGCTTTAAAGTTAAACTGTATTCTGCTGTAATAGAATGTAATGTGTACACAACTGTAAGTTGTAATAATGTTTGTACTTTATATGGAGCTTTTCTCCTTGGGCCTCTGCTGAAAATGGGTTTCTGACCCAGTCACACTTTCCCGGTCAACAAATGTCAATAAATAAATAATCTGTAAATGCATATATCTCAAAAAACTATAAAACTTAATCAATAAAAACCTGAAAGTTATTCACCACACCGTCCTCTTCACAATGGTAATATTATGTCAGCCAGATATAATAATAATTGGATATGTATATTTTATTATTTTTTTATTTCATTATTATATTATATATAATATGATATACTTTATTTTATTATATATTATATTTTATTATACTATTTTTATTTTTAATTTTTATTTTATTATAATTATAAAGACAACTATTAATATTTCTCTAAGCATAGTAAAAGACCCCAACTTATCAGTATGACTTTTGATCTAAAGTTGTTTTCATTTGATCTTAAGCCTGTGGGACACGGATCTAGTACGGATCCAACTCGGCCACATTTCTCCAGCATTGGTCCAAGCTCCTCACCTACCCATAATGCCCCTGTATCCCTCCTATCCCCAGACCACGTTTGCCTTGTGTACCATCAGCATCATGGTCTGCTAGCTCCGAGTTCCTGGTAAGTGAAATATTCTTTCTGGTCTTTCTTTTTCACTTCTCACTCTTCCTATCTAATTTTTTCCTACTTCTATATCCTACCCATCCCTCACGATCAGGCATTGGTTCTCTTAAATAAATTAAAAAAAAAAGTTCCCTTTCTTCTTATTCTCGGCTATACTTTTTCCCTGTTTAGAGTGTGTGTGTGTGTGTGTGTGTGTGTGTGGGTGCTAGGTTTCCATTTGTCATGGCTGAGATACCCAAGCTAGGCTTTTGGAAATGCACAGTGTGTGTCCATAAGCTCCCCTCTTCTGATGGCCACAGTCTGTGTGTTGTTTGTCTGGGAGTACAACACCTAGACACCTCCTGTTTGATCTGCATGGGCTTCAACCCCTGTGCATTGAGCAGCAGGAGGAACAAACTTATCTTGAAAGGCCTCCTTCCTCCACATTCCTCTGAGGCCACTGCTTCTTCTTCCTCTGCCCTGGCCTCTGGGACTCAACCTCCCGCCAAGAAGGCCGGGGACAGGGAGAAGCACCATCACAAGGATAGGCCCAGTAAGCTGTCCTCTGACCATGCTTCTTCAGCTGAGCCTACAGTCAAATCCCACCCATCCCCCAGCCTGGGTTCCCCTTGGCTGTGGTCACCTTGTTTCTCGCTGGAGCTGGTGGTCTCCTGGGGCTGATCTCCCTTATCGACCTCTCCTCGGTGCATCTCCTGGCCTGTATCTGTAGCTTCCTCCATCTGGTCTACCCGGAGTCTTTCTGAAGCTGAGGTGGATAGGATGATGTGGAAATTCATGGACAGCCTGTTCCCTCTCTGCCACAGGGAGTTCCCCCTGGAGATAGCCAAGACCCCCCCCCCCCGAGGAGCTCTCTTGGAAACATACACGTAAAAGGAGAAACTTGGACTTCCCATCGGAGTCCCTCACAGAAGACACTGACTTAGAGGAAGGTGAGTGTTCCCCTGGTCACACCAGATGATCCTACGCAGTGTGGGGGGTGGTTCGTCCAAAACTCCACCTGGATAAGTCTGTGTTCCTGGAGGCATTTTGTGCAAGACCCTCTACCTTCTTGGTGTCGTCTCCCGCCAATCCACCTGTGGACTTGATTTCATCCTGGGATGGAAGGAGCCCAACATGATGGAGCCCATTCCCAAGTGGTCTGATAAAATTCTCAGCGCTCCTTCAAACAAAGAGCATTGGCCTAAGGGATCCCCGGTTGATGTTATGGTGCTTGCAGTTGCCACCAAGAAGGAACTCACTCAGGAGAGTCCATCCACTGGACTGAGAGTCTCGGGCCTTGGACCATTTTGGGAAACAGGCTTATGCTTCAGTAACATTTGCCTTATGTGTGCTGAACTACATGGCACATGTCATCAGTCTTCAGCGGGACCTGATCAAAGAAGTTGCTGAGTCTGCCCCAGGGTCCATGTCACTGGAAGAGAAGAAGGTGTTTTCCTCCTGTATGGTCACCCTAACTTCTATTTCCAGCACCTCTAGGAGGCGTCTGTCACACGCTATGTAAGGTGCCTCTAGGGCAGCCGGCACAGGCGTTGCCATCAGATGTCATGCCTGGCTATGGCTTTCTGCATTCTCAGAGCCCTTCAAGGCGTCTTTTACAAATGCCTCTTATGACGGTTCCACCCTTTCTGGCAAGACTATTTGAGACACCTTAGTCCAGAGTGAGAAAGATGGGAAGACCTTGTCTGCCGTCAGGATTTGCTTCTCCATCTCACAATGATCCTTCTCCCGGAATTGGTGTAGTATGAAAATGTGGTTTCGGTAGTCTGAGGGTTTTTCCCATGATGCTCAGGACTCACCTTCCCCCAGATGCTTTCCCAGACAGACCCTCGCAGCAGACTTGAAGCGTTGCCCAACTGCTTATCTCTGGAGACAGTCAGGGGACATCTCTTGATGCACCCAGCAGCCTGGGAGTCAATCACAGATGATCATTGGGTGTTGCAAATTATATCCAGAGGATATTCAGTCCCCTACCTTCAACCTCCAGTCCCACCCAAGCACCTCCTGGATGTTCCACTCACACAATGGGAAGAGGCAGCAGTGGAAATTTGCAAGCTGCTCGAAAAATGATTCATTCAGCCTGCCCCCCCCAAAGACCAATCCAGATCAGGCATCTATTCCAGGTTATTTTTGGTGCCAAAGAAGATGGGGGAGTTAAGACCCATTCTGGATCTTTCAGCCTAAACTTGTCAGTTGCCAAGTCAAAATTCCAGATGGTCACTCTCCAATCCATTCTGCCCTTTCTGCAGAGAAATGATTGGATGTGCTCAGTGGACCTCCAGGATGAATACTACTATATTAAAATGGACAGGCATGCCCGGAGGTTCCTCCACTTCTGGCTGGGAGCCAATCATTACCAGTTTAGATCGCTCCCTTTTGGTCTCACCTCCCCCCCCCCAGGGTGTTCACCAAAGTGATGGCAGTGGTGGCAGCTCACTTGCAGCTGTAGGGGTTCCAGGTCTTCCCCCTACCTGGACGGGCTCCTTTCCACTCCCTCCAGGCATCAGCTCTGTCAAGCCAGGGATCTCCTTCTCCAGACTGCCTACTAGCTAGGCATAACTGTAAATCTAAACAAGTCCCAATTGGATCCAGTTCAAGTTCTCGACTTCATTGGGGTTCAGTTAGATACCACCCAGAGCAAGATTTTCCTAGCTATGGACAGACTTTAATCCCTCAAACAACACGTACTGTATGTTGTTCAGAACCAACATCCCTCTGTGGAGTCAGTCCTTCGAGGCATTGGGGTCCATGGCAGCCATGATTACACTTATCCCTATGGCTCATCTGCATACAAGGGTTCTCCAGTGGACACTAGTGGGTCAGTGGTCCTTGCTAGATGTTCTGTTATCTCATCCAATTCATTTATCTCAAGGTTGCAGGGATTCACTTCTCTTGTGGCTTCAGTCCCCAGATCATCTTCTATGTTGTCTGTGTAGCCTTCCTGCCCTGATGACCACTGTGACCACGGATGCCTCCCTGCTTGGGTGGGGGGTGGGGGGGGCATTGCATGGGATGGACAGTCCAAGGCACATAGTCTTCCCCGGAGACCCATCTGCAGGTTAATGTCCTGGTAATGAGGGTTGTGCTGTTGGCTTTGCAAGCTCTTCATGCCCATCTTCCCAAAGGGACAATTGCCATCCAGACAGACAAGGTCTGTAGTCTGGTACATAAACAAACAGGGGGTAACCAGGTCTTACCCCCTTTGTCGTGAAGCCATGAGACTGTGGGAGAGGGCGATCCCCTCTGGACATTTTCTGGTGGCAACACACATTCTGGGGAGGTCCAACATTCTGACGGACAGGGTCAGCAGATCTATTCTGATGCTTATGAGTGGTCTCTGACTCGTTCAGTAGCAGGGCAGATCTTTCTAAAGTGGGGTCGGCCTTGCTGCGATCTCTTCACCTCTCCTTCCAGCGTGAATTGCAGCAAGTTTTTTGCTCTGAACCTCCCACCAGAGGAGTCCCCCAGAGATGCTCTAGTTCATAATTGGCCCTCCAGTCTTCTGTATGCTTATCCTCTTTTCTCCCTCTCATCTCAAAATTCATTCAGAAAGATCAATGGCTGGTGAGTTTAGTGATCCTCATTGCCCCCCTTGTGACCTCACCAAGTTTGGTTCCCCACTCTGTGGTCTCACTCAGTGTGTCCTACTTGGACATTAGATCCAGTTCTGGATCTGATTTCACATCCCTCAGGGATACCACACCCAGATCTAGTTAGTCTGAAGCTCATAGCTTGGCTGATCCAGCTCCAGTGATTGCTAGGACTCCCAGGCTGTCTTCTCCTGTTAAGAAGATTTTGGTAGCGGCTCACAAATCCTCCACTAGGAAGCTTTATTCCAATAAGTGGAAACATTTCTCTAGATGGGCTTCTCAGCATGATGTGGACCCTTTCACTGCTCCAGCCCCTGCTATTTTGGAATTTTTGTCAGATATTTTTCATCAGGGTGCCAGTTTTTCTACAGTAAAGGTACAGTTGGCAGCTATCTCCAGCTTTCATATAGGAGACATTTTAGCTTCCTTAACTTCTTCTAAGCTTTGTAAAGCATTTTTGAAAGGTACCTTTTTACATAGGCTCCAGTTAAGGACCCTATGCCTCCTTGGGATCTTACTCTAGTCCTGCAAGCTTTGGTTTCTTCCCCTTTTGGACAGCAGCTACAGTGGATTTACAATTCCTGTCTTGGAAGACAGCCTTTCTGGTAGCCATTACTTCAGCTAAGAGGGTATTGGAGATTCAGGCCTTATCTGTCAAGCCCCCTTATATGGTGTTTCACAAAGACAGGGTTTCCTTATGAATGAACCCTTCTTTTATTCTGAAGGTGGCTTCAGAATCTAACATCAACCAAGTCATCAATCTCCCTGTTTACATTCCGAACGTCCAGAATAAGGGAGATTATAAATTGCATTTACGTGATGTTCATAGGCAACTATGATTCTATTTATATAGAACAAAGTCCGATTGTAAGTCTGATCAGCTTTTTGTTTCCTTTTCCAAGCCTTTCTTAGGTAAACCCGTTTCTAAGGTAACTATCGCTCATTGGATCTCTCAGTGTATAGCTTTGGCCTATAAAGCCAAAGGTATATCTCCACCAGTTCATGTCAGGGTGCATTCTACCAGGTCTGTGGCTACTTCAATGGCCTTTTGATCTAGGGTTTCTTTGGATGATATTTGCTCTGCAGGTACTTGGGCATCTTTCTTCCTTTTTCCACCTGTTTTTCTTCCCCTCCCTCACTTTTCTTACCACTTTCTTCCTTCCCTACTAATGTCCATCCTCCTCCTAACTTTCTGTGTATTATAACAATTTTGTTACTACCCTCTACCTCACTCCTCCTCCTGCTCCTGCTTACTCATCCTTTTCTTATTCTTCCCTTTCCTCCTTAACCTCTCTGTCTCTCTTTCCTAAGTCATACTCTGTATTAACTAATTCCAAACTCTCCTGCTTCAACCCAGTTTTCCATTACACCTTCATCTTATTTGAATTATATTCCTCTCTAATATTTCTTCTCTATCTGTAATTGGTTTCCATGCATCCTCTGAAATTATTTCTACATCACTGATACTAAATACTGGCTTAATCATCTGTATTTAGAATATCTTTCCTTGTTCTATTTGTACTAGGAAGCCCCTGTTTTATGCTTTATTACTTGTCAACTGGTGCACTATTTGACTTTGGGTTTGCTAATGTTTAACTTGCACTATTTATTTCTCTGATGTCTACCTATTGTTTAATTGCTGTTGTATGTTATTTCTGGAGTGTTTCTCCCTGGGCCTCTACTGAAAAAGGGCTCATGCCCAGATGGACATACCCAGTCAACAAATGTCAAATAAATAAATCACACCCATTTATTTCACATTATAAGCTGGATCTTCTGTTCAGAGGCAGGGCATCCTTTGGCTTTGTTGTTTTCTGGAACATCCTTCCATGAGGACCTCCCAGGTTCCTTTGGTAACTGGGACTCTGCCCCATAGGTTAAAGATCAAATGAAAACAACTGCTGATAAAAAAGTTATGTACTCACCATAACAATTCATTTGAGTTGTTGCTTTTCATTTGTCTTCAACCTTCCCTCCCTCCTTCCTCATGCCTTATTTGGGCTGTGTTGTGGACCGGCTGGAACAGGCTTCTCCCCACTCTGGGACCCTTTGTCTTCCTTATGGTGCTTTTGGGTGCTAATGCTAAGATGTTAGGCACATGGTTATGTTGGGGTGCTACTGGTTGCAGCAAACTTGATCTGAAGGTATGAGGGAGACAGGGGCATTATGGGTAGGGGAGGAGCTTGGAGCTTGGATAGAATGCTGGAGTCGGATCCATACCAGATCTGTATCCCACAGGTTGAAGACAAATGAAAAGCAACAACTCAGATGGAACTTTATGGTGAGTACATTTTTTTTTTTTGTGCAGATGTGATCTTCAGTTTGTTGAAGAACAGTTTTGTAGATATTGCTCCATTTTTAATGTACTTACGTAGTTATGATTTGCATGCATATTTAATGTACAAATAAATGTAAATATCAGCAAAGCAGTGCTAGTTATACACCTATCATTACATAAATTTTCAAACATCAAATATGCTTTCATTTGATACCACGAAGTACCACATAAACATGTTCTGGATCAGGTTAATATAACTATTATCATAATGGATATATTCATGATATTTCTGGAAAATAGTTCACATTTTCTGAGATCCAGAGCACCCCATTTGTCTGAGGGTCCATTCTCGAGTTCTCAGTTTGTCCAGATGGACAATGCCTGAGATATTGGTGGTGCAAAGGACTAATGTTTTCTGTGGGAGGTGGGAGAGTGCAGGGTTTTGAGATTCATTTGTTTAGAGATGTTCATCGTGCATACAGCTGCAGTCATAACAGATGGGTTCTCCTGCCGTCAGGCGGGTCCTCGGTCGGCCGAATTCCAAAGTCTTGGTCCGGCGTTGGTTGTCATCACTTCTTCCCTGACGTCAGTGCGGCAGGGGTAAAAAGGAACCAGCCGACGCCATTTTCTTCAGTTTTTCTTGCCGCGCTGTGCCCGAAGCAGAAGCAGTTCGCAAGTGCCGGTCGGCCAGCTCCTGAAATTACAAAAAATTTGAAACTGAAGTCTTCTTGAAAGCTAAGTACCCCGTTGGGGAAACTTTTCTTGCCTCAGACTGATGTCAGACAAAGTTAACAATTGTATTTCCTGTGGGAAGCAAATACCGCATAAGGATTTCCATTCCCTCTGTATACCTTGCTTAGGCCCAGACCACGATGTCTCGGTCTGTCGCTTTTGTGCTACATTCAATAAACGCACTATTAAGCATCGGGCGGAGTTCACCCAGCATTATTTTGGAAAAGCATTTAACTATATTATGTCGTCGGATACTCCGACTCCAGTTTTGTCTAAAAAAACACAAAGATAAGGACCGGCACACGGGGTCCGTGGCCTCTACCGACACCACGCCAAAGCCGACTACAAGTGGTCCGGTTCTCAGCGAGGTGCCTACGCAGCCCCTGACTACCGACGACACTTCTTTGGCAGTATCTCCTGTGCCCGAGGTCGCAGGCTCCTCGGCCCACACCCCGACTACAGATACCGAAGCCATTCTTGGCGTTCAACCGCACAATGTGGACAGGTCTACCTCCACTCAAGGTGTCTTCAGACCTTCCTCTTCTTTTTCCATCAAGGCTTTCACTAAGTCTAAAACAGCCATGCACTCTAAGAGACAAGCTACACAGGGCCCATCTCCAGGCCCCATGCCTAAAAAACAGATGCTTAAAATGGCTGAGGATTTAATTACTCTTATCAGGGGTTCTCAACCCCCAACAGACAAAAGGCCTAGAGTGGAGGAAGAATCCCCCTCCTCTGATCAGGGCTGCATTATTTCAGAGCACTCTGATGATTAGGAACATCCCTACTCCCCTTTTGAAGACTCTGATGCAGAGGAGTCCATTCCTTCTGTATCCCCCCAGAGGATTTCTCATTCGGGGAAACTTTGCATACCTTAAGGGAACACTTCCACTGGGAAGGCCAAGATATTCAGATTCCAAGAAAAGGCTTAGGGAATTTCTCTTGCTACCTCAGCACAGGCCTCTGGCTATACCTCCTGTCTTGGACATCCTAGATGATGTTTACTCGGAGGCCTGCCTTAACCCGGATTCTCTCCCTCCAGCCCCAGTCAAACCTGACAGGTACTACAGGGTTCCTGACTCACACCAGTTTCTTTACAAAAGCCACACTGCTGGCCCAGAAACCATCTCACAGGGCCCCAAGGGAATTAAGGCCTCCACTGCTAAAAATCCATTACCTTCCGAGAGAGATTCCAGATCCTTAGAAAGGTGGGGAAAAAAGGCATATACCTCAGCTACCTTAACCATGAGGGCCTTAAACTGTCAGTTCCATATGCTAAAATACCAACAGTTTTTGTTATCACAATTGAAAAGTAAAATGTCACAACCTGAACAACCAGACTTGAAGGAGTTACAGGATTTGATGCATAGTGCAGAACAAGTGGGTAAGCATACCTTACAATGTGGTTTTGATGCTCTAGAGGCCTCATGTAGAACTGCTGTTACAGGATCAGTCATACGTAGACATGCCTGGCTCAAGGAATAAACCTTGCCTGATCATGTCAAAGCTAAATTACTAGATGCCCCTCTACAAAAGGATGTATTATTTCGTGATAATGCTGAGGAGGTATTAAGGAAAATGGAGGAAAAAGCTAAATCAATGCAAACTGTGAAGGATTTTCTGCAGGTACAACCCCCACGTTTCAGTAGAAATTGGCCTTCCAAAAATTGGTCCTTTCCAGCCATGGACAGACCCCAAAGGGGTAGATACAGGCGCCCGAGGGGCAGAGGACAATTCCAAGGATCGTTTAGAGGCAGACAATGGCAAGCTCCTGCACAAAGAGGTGGTGAGGATAACTCACAACCATTCAGAAAGCAAACCCAATGACTTTCCCCTTTGCATGCCAAGCAAGACTCAAATGGCAGCCCCCTTAGGAGGAAAACTGGCATTATTTTCAAAAAATTGGCATATTATCACAAAAGACAAATGGATCCTGGACATTATAAACAGAAGTTACAGATTCCATTTTCACACCCTTCCAAAAATGAGAGGCATGCCAAACCTGCCACACAATCAAAGGGCAGAGGCACAAAAGCAAATTAAAGATCTCATAGACATGAAAGCAATTCAGGAGGTACCTACGCACAAACAAGGTCAAGGTTTTTATTCCAGACTATTTCTGGTACCAAGGAAGGGAAAAGATTGGAGACCTATTTTGGACCTATCCATCCTAAACACATTTCTACTCGTACCAAAATTCAAGATGCTCACTCTACAGCAGCTTCTTCCCATGCTGGGCAAGGAGTCTTGGCTGGTAACACTGGACCTCAAGGAGGCATACCTGCATGTCCCAATCAGACAAAATTGCAGAAGATACCTCAGATTTCTTGCAGGTTCAACCCATTATCAATTCTCTGCATTGCCCTTTGGCTTATCTACTGCGCCCAGAGTATTCATGAAATGCCTGGCATCAGTGATTGCCTACTGCAGACTTCAAGGGATACAAATATACCCTTATTTGGATGACTGTCTGATCCAAGCGGACAGCAAGCACATTCTCCTGAAACATCTGGCTTATGTAATAATGTTGTTGAACTCTCTGGGATACACAGTGAACAAAAAGAAATCAAGGCTAATACCCTCTCGGAAGATTATTTTCCTGGGTGCCAACTTGGACACAAACACCCAGATGGCCTACCTCACACCAGAGAAGCAGGGGCAACTAACTCAATACTTCAGAGCACTAGCAAATTGCACCAGGCTGACTGCAAGGAAAATCCTGCAGGCTCGGGATTCATGGCGTCTTGCATCTTACTAATCCCATGTGCAAAGCTGCATATGAGGAAACTTCAATGGTACCTGAAAAACATATGGTCTCAACACAGCCACAGTTTGGAAACAATAATACCACTAATTCCATGTCTTCAAAAGGAATTTCTGTGGTGAGCTCAAGCATGCCAAACAAATACAGGTCTTCCATTCAGCAAGCCTCAAGCAAATCAAGTCATCACAACGGATACCCTAGGGGGCGCACATGACAGATCGGTGAATTCAGGGCAAATGGTCCCAAAAAGAAAAGCACCTTCACATCAATCAAAAGGAAATGCTAGCAGTAATAAATGCTATTATAGCTTTCAAAGACCTTCTACAACCAGGTCAACTATTGATAAGAACGGACAACACCACAGTTATGTGGTACATAAACAAGCAGGGAGGAACGCATTCATACCCTCTATGCAGACTGGCCATGTCACTTTGGAACAGGGCCATGGACTTACAAATCGAGCTACAAGCACAGTACCTGCCAGGCAAGGAGAACACACTGGCAGACAACCTAAGCAGAAATATGACAGAACCACACGAATGGAAGTTGCATCCAAAAGTTTTTACAGAGATAATCCAAGCATGGGGAAGGCCAGACATAGATCTCTTTGCCTCCCACAAAAATCACCAATTGACAAAATTCTGCTGAAGGAATTTTCATCCAAAGGCCTGGAGAGTGGATGCTCTCTCTTTCAGCTGGACATCAATGACAGTTTATGCCTTCCCACCTCTCCCTCTGCTGCCCAAAGTTCTACTGAAAACCAAAGCAGACAGACCAAAGATGATTCTCATTGCTCCAGACTGGCCATGACAACACTGGTACCCACTCCTGAGGAGCCTGACACATTCCCCACCATGGATCCTGCCTCTAATGCCTCTTCTTCTGACTCGGCACAGCTTCAAAACTCTTCACAGCCAGCTAAAAACACTCAATCTAGCTGCATGGAAGATTCCTTAGTATCACAGCAGAGCCTACTCTCCAAGGAGGTGCAGGATGTCATTTTGGAGGCCAGAAGGCCGTCAACTAGAAAATCTTTCTCTGCAAAATGGAAACGGTTTTGTGTCTGGAATGAGAAAAAGGGCCAGGACCCCAGAAAACTGAATTTACCTCAAATACTACAGTATCTAGCTGAGCTGCTAAGCAGTGGACTTTCATTCTCCTCCATCAAAATCCATGCCTCAGCCATTTCTGCAGAATACAACACTGATCCACCCTTATTCTCTCACCCTCTCTTAAGACAGTTCCTCAGAGGGGCTAAGAATCTAAGACCCCCAAGGAAGCAACCAATACCTGCTTGGGATCTCAATTTCATTCTGGAGAAACTGACCTTGCCTCCCTTTGAGCCAGCTGCCTCATCAGATTTGCAATATTTGTCCTGGAAAACAGCTTTCCTTCTGGCTATTATCTCAGCTCGTAGAGTTTCAGAACTACAAACTCTCATGGCTGTGCAGCCTTTTATCATCTTCCATCAGGACAGAGTTTCCTTACGAACCAACCCGTCTTTTATGCCCAAAGTGGTATCCAGGGTAGCTTTGAATCAGGCCATACACTTACCTACCTTTTATCCTAATCCTCAAAACAAAGGGGAAAGATTACTACATTCCATGGACGTCCATAGACAACTTCATTATTATTTGGACAGAACAAAGCCTTTCAGAAAATCAGAACAGCTCTTTGTGTCCTATGCTGTAGGATCTTAAGGTAAGCCAATTTCCAAACAGACAATCTCAAAATGGATAGCCCACTGCATACGTTTTTGCTATTCCTTTCATGGCAAAACGGTACCTACAGGCATCAGATCTCACTCCACAAGGGCCACAGCTACCTCTGCAGCTTTCCTCAGAGGAGTTCCTACCAAAGATATTTTGGAAGCTGCCACTTGGAGTTCTGTGCATACCTTCTCCAAGCACTACCACCTACCATTATACTCCAAAACCAGAGCAGTTTTTGCCACTGCAGTCTTGCAGTGCATCCTGGCTCCTCCTAGTTCCACCTAGTGCCTACCACCCCTTTCTTAGCTTTGGGATTCTACCCATCTGTTATGACTGCAGCTGTATGCACGATGAACATAGTACAGTTTTGTACCTACCATAAATGTAGATGTTCGAGTGCTAATACAGCTGCAGTCCAGGTTTCCCTCCCTCCTTCCCCTCTTGGGACAGGCCTATTGGCTAACACCTCCTCATACAACCTGATAGGGGGTTTCTTTTATGGTGTATTTGCTTGCAACTACTGTATTTTGATTATATTGCATTGCTTTCTTACAGATATTTATGTATTGCCTTCTTTCTGGGGGCACCTGACATCTGGGGCAAGAAAAACTGAAGAAAATGGCATCGGCTGGTTCCTTTATACCCCTGTCGCACTGACGTCAGGGAAGAAGCGACGACAACCGATGCTGGACCAAGACTTTGGAATTCGGTCGACCGAGGACCCGCCTGACGGCAGGAGAACCCATCTGTTATGACTGCAGCTGTATTAGCACTCGAACATCTACAGTTATGGTAGGTACAAAACTGTACTTTTCACATTTCTTGACAACAATGCCACTTGAACTACTGTGATGATGATCGACTTTGTTGCTTGCACTTGTTTTCTGCATTATATACTACATTGTTCATTGCTTTATTTGCTACTTCTGCACTCATTGTTTTTTGTAGCAATCCAAGTTAGAAAGCTTTTGTTGAACACCAGTGGGAGTAGAGGGAACCGAGTCCTTTCTGTGCTTACAGAATGCAAGTGTGAGATATTTTGTGATTTGCCATGAGGCTATTTGTCTTGTGTTTTGAATCTCCTAGTATAAAGTTATTGCATTTGCACAATGTTTGGCATATTTCCTCAGATTTTCAAAATGAGTGGTGGTGATGCCCCTTGAAATTCTGGCATTTTGGTCATCTACCAGCCTCATACAAGACTTATAAGTATTTTGTTTTCTGCATTATATGCATTGCTCATTGTTTAAGTTGCTATTTCTGTACTTTATTTTATAGTACTCAAGTTTGGAAAGCTTTGCTTGAACTGTTGTGAGAGTAGAAGGAAACATAGTCTTTTCTGTGCTTTGATCACCTAAGAATGTGCTGTTTCGTGATTGGGCAGAGGGTTTTTTTTTTAAATTTCTCTCCCTGTATAAAGTTTTCACATTTGTATGGCACTTGATAATGTACATGCGCTCAGTTCAAGTAGCACCCACCATGAAACATCCATGTATATCTTAGTGTTTCTACTCAAAAACCTTTAAGATGCACATCCACATCACCCAACATCCCAGCCATAGCAGACTTCATTGTAAGATACACTGATGCACCAATCACCAGCACCAGAGTGAGGAAGTAGTGAGTCACAGTCAGTTACCTGTTAGGGGTCAGGATTCACTGCATAATACTTACACTCATGTCCTTGCATCACAAGTACACATATACACAGAGTCTTCCATAAAAACAGGTTACTAGCCTAGTGGGACTAATCTGGTCAACAACAGATAAATAAATATGACATAGTCTTAGTACATGTGAGAGTAAATGACCCAAGGCATGCTTCCTTGCACTATATGAAGAGAGACATGATGGAGCTCTCAGAATATGTGCCTGAGGATGGTATGAGCCTAGCCTTTAACAACATTCTGCCTTCACTCAGAATGACGTCACAGTATGAATAAAAGCTGATTGACTTCAATAATTGGCTTAGCTTCTTACATCATCCAAAGGGGGAACAATATGTATCTGCCTAGGAGGACACGGTAGATGTTCTAAACAGCTTTGCCAGGGATGGCCTGCATCTGTCTTTCCAAGGCTTTTGTATGTTGGCAAAAACGTTATCCTCCCCATACTGTCTTTTTTAGGCAAAGCCAGTCTTCAAATTCTCCCTACATAAAACAAATTTCTGATAACATTAAGGTGTTGCTGCTCAACTCTAGTAGCCTTAACTTAAGTCTACATTTCCTACAGGTACTCCGTACTCTAGAATGTATCAGTATATGTGCTGTCATGGAAACCTGGTCCAAGAATATTGAAAGCATCCCATCAGTGCAAGGTTTCAATGCTTACCACATGTTCATGCCCATCACACTAGATGAAGGCAACAAACTCAGTGGATCAGCTAGTCCACACTTCTACTAAGGGAGACAAAATCCTGGACCTGGTTCCCACCAATATGTGATGGCTGTTTTTCCCTACAAGTTGTAACATGCTGTCTAGTCAAATCAGTCATATTCACCATAAGACTGAAGCAAGAAGCATTCTCCAGTAGTTTGGTATTAAGAGATTATGCTAAAGCCAGTCTGCTAAAACTGAGTGATGACCTGCCAAAATGTAGAATTTTCTTCTTCCCTCTGATGATTCCTCTATGAATTCCAAGTCCTTCACTGCCAAATTCTTTACAGATGTAAATAACTGCATAGAAGCCTGTGCCCTCGAAAGAAATAAACAAATTTAAAAATAAGCTTATTGTTCATAGGTTCATAGATTAGTACTAGGCTAACTGCCCTTGCGATCCATTTTTTAAGCCTAGCCAATTATCCCTTATGAGACTCAAACCCTGCACCTTGTGTTTATAAGGCAAACACCTTAACCATTAGGCCACCCTTATTGTTGAAGCCCAAATACAAACAGGCTCAAAAATAAAAGGAGAAAGCTCACTGCATGTAAAAATAAATGTAACCCTCCAAATGCCAAACTGTTGTCAAACTTGACAGGGAGCTTCAGTCTCTGATCAAATCTACTAAAGCTAGGTACAAGGTAAAAAAAACAGCCACCCATGCAAAAGATAATCACACATCCTTCTTTAACAGTATTAAAAACCTCAGAAATAATGTTCAAAATGTGCAGATCTAATAGTAAATGATACCACATACTCTAATCCTGAAGACATTAAAAATAAAATCTACTAGTAGATAAATTTAGCTGTAACTTCACCACCACCCCTCCCCCCATACTCCCAGATCACATGCCACCATCCATATCCCTTCGCAAATCTCCCAGGAGCAAGTCCTCAAAGTAATATCCAATTCCAGGAACACTGCTTGTATGCAACCTTATAATGTACCAGGATGATTACTGATTAGCCCAAAACAAGACCTGTCAACCCCCTACACAGCATTTTCAATATTGGCCTTCAATCAGGGTTTGTACCTGATGAGTGGAAGACTCCAACAGTCATCCCCAAGCACAAAGGTGGGGTTTCAACTAACCTGGGAAACTTCAGACCTATAAACCCTGACCCACCTCATGAATAAAGCTATGGAAAGAATTATCATGGAATTAATAAAGACATAGCCTACAATCTATCACTTGAGCCAATTTGGTTTTGTCAAGGACATATCCTGCCTACTTAATCTGGATGACAACTTTGAAAAGGTTACCAAAGCACTGAGTGAGGGAAAATCAATACACACCACATGTCTTGACCATGCATAGGCGCCTGACACCATCCACCACTCAGGCATAGTTGATAAACTCATCCAGAAATGTAAATCCTTATGCAACTCATTGGATAGTAAATTGGCTCACAAAAAGATCCAGGAAATTAGGATGTGTGGGTCTACCACCTGCAAAAGACCTGTCACTAGTGGTATACCTTAGGGTTAAGTCCTTGGGCCACTCCTATTTGGAATCAACTTCTTTAAGGCCAAAGCTAATGTTAAAGGCTTATGGCTGACCAGTTTTACAGATGACTGTAAACTCAGTGACCATCGCAAACTCTGCAGAAGATACCATAATCCTACAGGAAGGCCTTTCCAGAGAAATAGCTGGTGTCAAAGCCATGGCTTAAAACTAAAGGCCAAAAAAATGTATAATTGTATCCCTCAGCAAGGATGACGTTAGCTGCAACTATCACATCAAGAACACACCAGTGAATATTGAACCAGGATTGAGGGACCTGGGAACCTATGTGGATAATGAGCTGTCATTTTTTCACCACACACCCACTGCTGTAAGGAAGTCATTTTCATTGCATGTATTATTAATAAGGGTATGGTATCCAGGTCCAGGGAGATGATCATTCCATTGTATTCTGCACTTATTAGGCCAGTAATTGAGTTTAATGCCCACAACTGTATGTACTTGCCAAACACATGACACAATTAAAGTGATCACAATGCTTTCTCACTAAGAAATCCAGGGCCCAAATTACAAAAACTACACTGATCATCTCAAAGCAGTGTCACTCATTTTAGTACCTTACAGGCTACTGAGGGCGTGATCTCTCCATTGCCTACAAAGCCTCTGCTGACTCCAACCTTTCAGATCTACTTCATATCCACAAGTCTAATAGTGGCAGAAGGACCCACTCTAGAGATCTCATCTCTTTTGCAACTTAATAGAATATACTGGTGGGATTGATATGTCTGTCAGAAAATACTACTTTTCTGAAAGTGTCTTCCACTTCATGTAAAGCAAAATATGCCATACATATGGGATGGGAAACTACAGTCTCCACCCTGGATTGGCAATCTTGTACCTAATGGATACAGGTAACATAGAAATGTCTGCTTGACCATGGGTTAGTTGTACTCATTTAAGACATATTTACTATCACATAATTTTGAATTTCCTCAAACATTTAGGGCCGGATTTATGAAGGCTTGCACGGAGTCTAAGAGTAGTGTAAGATGGCAGACAGCCAATATGTCTGCCGAGCGATCCAGCAATAGCCGGCAGGGGCATGCATGAGAGCTTCTAAAGCTACTCTTGCATGGACAGTGTTATGGTATGCAAATTACCTCATTTGCTGCTGAAAGCTATGCAAATGAGGTAAATTTGTGATCCAGGAACACTAACCTGTCCGTGGAAGAGTAGTGTTATTTGCAGAAATGTACTCCATTGGTAACGGAGTACTGTTCTGCAAATAGATAAACGGAGCTATGACAGCTCCAAATAAAGGATGCATCTAGTTGAGGAAGCATGCCAATGGCCAAATATAAGGCCATTGGCATTTGCAAATGTTGTAAATCCTTAAAATCCATTTTTTCCCCCGAACACCAATGTTTAAGCATAGCGCAGCACCGTGCAAATGTGCTGCACTTTAAATAAAATTAAAAAAATTGAAAAATAGCCAAAAATGGGCATTTCCACTAAAAAGCTTGTTCAGCCATGCAGGTGAATGGCAGGCTGAAAACAACATGGTCACTGAGTAGTGGTTGCTAAGGGGGGGAAGCTCAGTGTGAGAGATGTAACCAAGCATTAGTAGGCAATCCTATGCAAATGAGGATAAGGATAGTGAATCCCAATTTTCCCCAGCATGTGAGCCATGTCCCTAGAGTGTAAGTGTAGGAGTAGGGGAGTAGTAGAGTAGAAGATAGGTGACATCATGAGGGGTTATGTCTGAAAGACTGTAAGCTGATTGGAGCACAGTGGCTTGTGTTTGCCCTGAGTTGCTCAGGATTGCAAGAGGTGTGTCTGCAGTTGTCCTAGCTGAAAACAAGAAACCAAATGTGTACGCCGTGGATATATCTGAAATTTCTTGCAAACGTGCTTACACCGTGTGTGCGCGGCACTGCCCCTTGTGGAAACAGAAAGGGAAAAGGAAGGAAAAGAAGTAGTAGGAAGTTAACCAAGGAGAACTAGCAGAGCTGCCAGGTGAAATATATCAGAATCAGCCAATTACACAGGCAGTAGACTAGCCCAGCCCAGCACTTTAAACTCTGCAAACAGCAGTCTACCCTGTTTTTTCTCAAGAACTCTGCAACACTGCAGTATGCAAAGAGTGAAAACTTAAAAAGCTTAAGTCAGACAAAATGTTAGGGGCTGCTATTGCTATCATAAACCAACATGTGCAAGATGCTGAGGGTGGTGATGTTGTGAATTCTGCTGAGCAACCCACAGTGAGGAGACGGAGAAGAGTGTACAGACCCAGGGTAACCTACCAGGGGCTACATGAGCTGGAGATAGTGGAGCGCTATAGAGTGGACAGAGATCTCCTGCAGCAAATTGTTGAGCTGTGCCGGCCACACCTCACACACAGAACCAACAGAGGAGAACCCATCCCAGTGGATACCAAGGTATGTGTTGGCCTATGAATACTACCTACAGGAACCTTCCAGAGACCAACTGGTGATATAATGGGGGTTTCACAGGCATCAGCATCCAGGGTACTGCACTAGTTCCTGGTTGCTATGTCAGCACATGTCGGTGAGCACGTATATTTCCCCAATTCCAGTGAGGCATTGGCCAGCAATATGCATCTTTTCTACCAAATAGCAGAATACCCTGAGGTAGTGGGTGCAATAGACTGCACGCACATACACATCAAAGCACCATCCGGTGAGCAGGGCAGGGTCTACATCAACCACAAGGGCTTTCCCTCCATCAACTGCCAGGTTGTGTGCGATGCCCAGGGCATAATAATGAATGTGTGTGCTGGCTGCCCTAGAAGTTATAACGATTCCCACATCTGGCATCTGACGCAGCTGTACCAGAGATTTGTCAATGGGGACATCCCTGACGGTCACCTAGTGGGGGATGCTGGATACGCACTGGAGCTGTGGCTGATGACACCCATCAGAAATGCACACACACCCGAACAAGAACTCCATAATGAGGCACATGCACAAACAAGAAACATTATTGAGTGTGTGTTTGGGTTGCTCAAGTCACGGTTCCGGTGCCTGGACACATCTGGTGGAGCCTTGCAGTACTCACCAACTACATGTACCCAAACTGTCATGGTATGTGCCATGCTACACAATATGATACTGCAAAAACAGCTTCAGCAGGAACAGCATGGGGTAGGGCCAAACAGCCCCCCACCATTGCCAAGGCCTGCACAGGCACAGTGTGACTCGGAGGAGGAACAACCTGAGCCTGCCCCAGTAGGCAGAAGGAGGTGTGCTCAGTATGCCTTGGCCTTGGCAAAGAGGCAACGCATAGCACATACACTGAGTCAGTAGGAACCCTGGAAATGACACCTCTCTCTGACTCGCACATACAATAAAAGGAATGCCTAATTTGACACTACCTGTTTTTAAACATGTATAGGGAGTGTACTATGTGCATCCGACATAGGCAGCCCTGCAGCACCACCTGAGGCATGATTGTTCTATTTTAAGCAATATAAAGCAGTGCTAAGCACATTTTACCACTATTTAGCATATTTAAGCACAATTGTGCAGAGCTGCGCACAGCGCAAACTAGCTCAACGTCGGGCAATGTTGGGCAAAGTTGGGCAAAGTCAGGCAAAGTCGAGCAAAGTCGGGTAAACATGCTCACACCTGCTTTACTGTTTCTTAACCAGTCAGGTCTGCCCAGCAGGAAAATAAAAAACAGTGCCAGGGCTCGAACTCAGGATACTGTGCACTATAGTCACAGTACTGAACCACTAAGCCATGACAGCATTTCACTGGCACAGACACAGCAGGACAATTGTAGACTAACGCAAACACAAACAAATGCTGTATCATGCCCTCTGAAGAGGCATATGAGTAACTTTCCCCCAGGCCTATGCAGACAGATAACAGCAGGCCAGGCAGTGTGATGTGGGTTGGGTAGGCTATAAAGTCACAAACTAATATACGTGAAATTGGAAGCTAAGATCTGTAGTACAGTAGTATGCCTCAAGCCAGTACGATAGGCAACAGTACAGACTGAAATGGAGTACCTGACATAGCAGTGCAGGCCTAGCAAATGTGTATAAGTGGCAGGTGAACCCCTCATCCTATGTACACCCACAGTAACAATCAGGTGTGCCCCCCGGGTAGAAATGTACAAATAATAGCTGTCCCCCCTGTATGTAGAAATGTTGGTAAGTCTATGCAAAGTGACTCATGGAAGCCCTGCAGGCACAGCGTGCTTCCTGTCGATGTACAACACAAAGGTGAGCCCTGAAGTAAAAAACAACTTGATTTTTCACACACATATAGTATATATGTCCATACTGGGCATGCTCACACACTTAAATAAACAAAGCAAATGTCAGTCAACAACATACTGAAAGGTCATACTGGGCATGCTCACACACTTAGGCCATGTCTGAGTGCAGCAGTGGGCCACACATATCTGGCAGTTGCAGAGTACAGCAGTGGGCCACACATATCTGGCAGTTGCAGTTCTTACCCCAGAAACTTGTCACTATTCACCAATCCTGCCTTGCGCACACAGTTATATGAAAACAGACCCATATAATATATTGGACTCCTGTCATAATCAAACTATGTACTACAAGTACTTAAGTTGTTAAAAGAAAGTGAAAATTCAAAGAAGATCAATAAATCTTCGATCAGTATCATCAATAAACAATGAGCACTCCTAACATTATCCAATCCATGTTCTGGCAAAAATATTGTCAAAGAGTCCATAGAGTACCATGAAGCTTTCTTTCGCTATGTCATAAATATCAATGTAAACTCATATATGTTCTGAGTCAGTGCAAACTGTAAATGAATACATGTACATGACTAACATTGCCAACATCTTGTCAGACAGGTTCATACATATTTACCCCCCTCTCACTGACAAAAGGGCCCATTATCATACCTGGAGATTGTGAAAACCCAGAAATCACATATACAATGGTTAAACAGCACTTTCTAAACCTAAAAACATGGCGTCTATGGGATGACATGGTTTCCCTAGCTGTGTCATATGTGGACTCCAAAACAGATTCTGCACCTGAACAGTCTGTTGAGACTCACCCTCTGTACAGGATATGAAACTGTTGAATGCATTACAGCAACGTTTGGCACACTCCACAAGTGTTGGTGCACAACAGACCATGGGAACTATTGTCTTATAAGCATCTGATGAAGTTCCGTTTGTATTGAGTGTGAATAAAGGGAACGAAAGTGCTTATAACCTTACTCTGCCTGGTGTCTGGTTCTCTTCAAGGAGAGGGTATCCTGTGACATCTTTTTGTTGGATTATTTGCTTCATGTGTTTTACTATTGTGATATTGTCTTATAAGCCTATTAAGCCTGATCTGCAAGGCCATGGAGTCCATCATGATGGAACTCATAAACAGACCTATTGTGAGCCTACAAACACCCAACCCTACCAATTTTGGTTTGGTCAGGGACAGATCATGGTTCCCAAACCTGCTAGACTGTTTTCAAGGCAGTCACCCAGGACATACATCAATGAAATGAGCTACATACATCCCACATAGACCTTGAAAAGCACTTTTCCAACATCCCAGACACGTCATATCCACAAAATCAACAACCTGTGCATAAATATGTATGTCATCTGATGGATTGCCAACTGGGGCACAGATAGATCCCACAAGGTAAGAATTGTGGTCTCCTGTTCAAGCTGGTAACAACTCCTGTCCCCCATGGCTCAGTCCTGGGACCCCTCCTGTCTGGTGTATACTTTTCAGAAATACAGTCAAACACACGAGGGCTATGTTTAGCAAAGTTTGTGGATGGCTGCAAAAAAGTTGTCATAATCGATATTTGGGACAACAGAGACATCCTTAAAAAGGGTCTCAGTCAGACAGATGTGGTGTCAAAATTATGGTCTCGAGCTACAGTCATACAAATACCACATAGGTGCCAACACCCTAAATATGGAGGTGATAATAAGGGATCTATGGACACATGTGGATAGTCATCTCTTCTTCCAGAAACACATTCACAAAGTGGTTAGAAAATCATGCTATGTGATCCCACAAACTGCCAAGGTCTTTGCATGTAGGTCAAAGGAGGTTACCTCTACTCATCAGTCATCAGACCCATCAGAGAGTACCACAACACACTTGCGATGAATCTGACTAGGCACCTTCAGCAGCTGGAAAGACCACTGAAGTACCTCAACAAGAGGATTACTGGCCTCAAACAGTTGCCTCATGCAACAAGACTGAATTTAACTCAATCTGTACTCTGTTGCATACTGTCTACTCAGGAGATCTCTGCCCAACAGACAGGTCCATGTCCAATGCAGAACTAATGTACATGCTCTATCTGAAGTAAACCCAAGCTCACTGTACCACATGCTCTAGGGATATCATCATCACAACATTAAATAGAACATGTTGGAGGGATACATTACTAACTCACAGACTTCCCTTGCTTTGGAACAGGCTCCCAACTGACATTAAGCCGAGTCCCTCACTGACACTCTTCCAGAGGAGCCTTGATGAGTGTATGTGAAACTGAACTGTCACACCATTGATCACTTCATCAGCTCTACTACACAGAGGCCTAGGGAACTAACTCCATGGGTGGTGATAGCTGCACACTCTGACCATACTAATATATGCCTTCAAGCAGATAGCCTATTACCTACCTATGTACCTATATATATATATATATATATATATATATATATATATATATATATATATATGTAGGGGGGACACAGTATAATAAGCCAAAGATGGATGGGCAGAAATGTGTGTAAGAGAGTGACCATGACAGGGAGCCATCCAGGATTGTCCCACCCAGCACACATCCCAATGGCACAAAAGACATGAGGTGCACATCTCTCCCAGTGGAAATAACAGCCACCAGTATCTGTAAGCATTACAGTGTATGTGGTCCATGTGCCTGCTGTACAGCATGTCTGTACAATGAACACATCTACTATCTGTAGACATGTACCTGTCACATAAGTTCATAGGTATGTAGTAGACTATCTCCATGAAGGCATATATCAGCCTACGCAAGTTGTGCAGCTTTCACCACACCACTGGGTAGTCTCCCAAGGCCTAGTTCTAAGTGGGGCTGCTGATGTGATGCCTGGCATGAATTGTTTGTTTTCCATCCACTCATCAAGGTTCCAATTGAAGAGTGTCAGTGAGGGGTTCTGTCTGATGTACATTGAGACTCTGTTCCACAGTAAGGCAAGTGTCTGGGATGGTACTTTATTCCACCAGCATGTTGTATTCATCATTCTGATGAGGTTCATATCCCTGGAATGTATAGGACGACTCAATGTTGTTATCTGTAGATGGAGCATGTTCAAAAGTTATGTGCTGGACATGGCTCTGTATGTTAGGCAGAGTGTGCCTCTGAGTAGGCGGTATGCAACGAAGAACAGATTTAGTTTTACCAGTTGTGTTGCATAACCTCTTGGTGAGGTACCTATGTGGTCTCTACAGCTGCTGGATATGCCAAGTCGAGTACATCCAAAATGGTGTACTATACTCAATGATGGGTATGATGATGTAAGAGTAGAGTATCAACACTACCTCTTTGGATCATGATGCAAACCCTTTGTTGATTAGGTGGGCCACATAGGATCTCCCAATCACTTTGGCAACATGGTTGTCAAAGAAAAGATGACTATCTACTTGTGTCCTCAGATCCCTTATCACCTTGTCTTTTTTAAGGGGGTAATACCTATGTGGTAGTTTGTGGGTATTTTGTTTTCATCAAAGAGGATCACCATGCATTCCTCCACAGTGAGCTTGAGGCCATGATTCTGACACCACACATCTGTCTCATAGAGTCCCTTCTGGAGAATATGTCTGTCTTCCGGGGAATCTGTTATGGCAAACACTTTACAGTTCCCAGCAAACTTAGTCAACCACAACCATTTTGTGTTGGCATGTACATTTGAGAAGTCTATACTAAACAGGAGGGACCCTAGGACTGAACCCTGGGGGACACCAGTCGTTACCGGTGAAGAGTTTGACATGTAGCCAGCAATTCTTAATGTGTGGGATCTATCTGTGAGCCAGTTTGCATTCCATCTTGTGATGTATGGATTCATGGCCAGGTTGGTGAGTTCATCTATGATACCTGACTGGGGAATGGTGTTAAAGGCCTTAGCGAGGTATAGGTAGGCTGTGTTGAGCTCATTTCAATTATCTGTAGCCTGGGTAACTGTCAAAGAAATCCTCCCAGTTCAGGAGGCATGGTCTGCATTTGACAAAGCCAAACTGGGTGTGCTCATCTGTGTGAAGGTTCACAATCTCTGTATTGTTGACTTCCATTATGATTGGTTCCATTGCCTTGCAGAACATACTCGCCAGGCTCATAGAGCATGAATGCCAAGGGGTTTTTGTGGCCCCACCCCTGTGGAGTGTGAAGAATGTTGCTGTGCAACATTCTCTAGGTACATATCCTGTAGAGAGCATGTAGAGAGAGGTGCAGGTATCCTTGATGAATATGGATACATCCCCACCCTATGTGCTATGATCCAGGTTCTGATGCTGGAAGGTATGGAATGAGTAGTATCCTGGTAGTGCTGGTGTGCTCTCTGGAGCCTTGAACTAGGTTTCTGTTACTGCACAGATATCAGTATTCTCTATACTGAGAAGTGCCTCAAGTGTGTGCATCTGGAGGCTGAGACTTCTGGCAATGAGTAGCATTTAGCTCACTTTCTGGTTATTTGTGTTGGTTACGGGGTTTGGTTTGTCCTGCGTGACCGGTGTTCCACACCTGAAGTCAGCACCTCATTGGTCCTATCTGACCATAAGCTAATTGCCCTACATATCCACATTCTGAACCCACACCCCAATTAAGGAAACCATGTTAAAAAATGTCTCCAAAGCCAACTTCATGCTTCTTAAGACAGAAGTGCTGAACTGCAGGACACCCATGCAAATGAACAATACAGTTACGACTACTGAATCCATCACAATTAGACTTTATAAGCACTTACATGACTGCATGCATCGTGCTATCCCAAACAGAACCAAGACGCTATCCTCCAAGAAAAGGAAGCCAATCTGGTGTTCCCCTGCCATAAACAAACTGCACAACAGAAGGAAGAAACTGTTGCAAAAGAGGGTAAAATCCCATGAGGGGAGGAGCTCCAAGGTCAACATCAATAAGAAGCTGTGATCCCTGATAAAATCCTCCAAAGCTAGTTATGAAAACAAAATCAACACTGATTCTAAAGACAACCACAAAGCATTCTATAGCTATGTCAAGAATCTCAATGGCAACACTCAGATCTGCTCTGAGTTACAGCACAATGGCACTAAATATACAGACCCAACTGATATTGCCAACATCCTGGCAGATAGGACCAGTGCTAACTTTACCCCCCTCTCACCCATGAAAGAGCACATCTCTATAATGGAAGACTGCAAAGTTGCTGTCATCATGGCTGCACAGGTAAAAAAACATTCTCCAAAGCCAGGAACACAGCATCCATGGGACCAGATAACATCCCAGGCTGTGTTCTACACAAACTACAGAATGAACAGGCACCACACCTATGTACTATGTTCAGTCATAGCCTCACCTCAGGCTTTGTGCCTGCTGACTGGCACACAGCGACAGTTATCCTACTACATAAGGGGGGAGCCACCACGGACCCCAGGAACTAGAGCCCCATTAGCCTGATGAGCCTGCTCTGCAAGGCCATGGAATGTATCATCATATAACTTATAAAAAAGACATTGGTAATCTCCAAACTCTGGACCACAACCATGTTGGGTTTGTAAAAGGCAGGTCATGTCTCCTAAACCTGATAAACGCCATTGAAGCAGTCACCAGAACCATAGACAAGGGTAAGGTGATTCACACAGTCTACATAGATCTTGCCACGGCTTTCAACACCATCCTCCACTCTGGAATTATAGATAAACCCGCTAAACTAGGTATAAATTGATATGTTTCAAGATGGGTTGCCAACTGGCTCACTGACAGAGCACACACTGTGAAAGTGGCAGACTCAAAGTACGACTTTGGACCAGTGACAAGTGCAGTACCACAGGGTTCAGTCCTGGGTCCTGTCCTGTTTGGTATCTACTTCCCTGAAGAAAACTTTAACATGCAAGGTCTGTGGCTAATGAAGTTTCCAGATGACTGCAAGCTAGGAAACATAATTGAAACTACTAAAGATGTGGACATCCTACAAAAGCGCCTCACTGAGACAGATGCCTGTTGTCAATGCCATGGCCTCAAGCACAATGCCAAAAAGTGCATTGTCATCCCCTTTGGTGAAAACTCTGTAGCCATGAACTACAACATAGGCGGTAGTATACTTAACACTAAAAGTGTGATAAGAGACCTTGTTTCACAGGTGGACAGTGGACACACCTGTGATAATTACATCCCCTCAGTAGTCAGGAAATCCTTCTAAATGGCACACCTCATCACAAAAGGTGTCTCATGCAGAATAGAAGAGGACATTGTTCCACTCTACTCATCACTCATTAGATCCATAATAGAGTACAACGCCCCTTTTGCTGTGTGTCTCACAAGACATCTACAACAACTGGAAAGCCTGCAGAAATACCTAACAAAGAGCATTAGCAGCCTGAAATACATGCCATACACAGACTGTCTCAAAATACTCCAGCTGTACTCTCTCGCATATCACCTACTCAGAGGTGATCTCTGCCTAGCATACAAAGCTGTGTCACACACAGAGCTGCTGGACATGCTCCATGTAAAACACTCACAATCCCTCTGATCTTCGGCCCCAAAACCCAGAGTGAAATACAAATGGAAGGGGTGTATTCATTTACCTTATGGATACCCACACCTTCAGGTTAGTGGCACAGCACGAGGCCTTGGAGACCATGCAAGTGTAACTAACACTGGGCAAAGCTGCTTATCAGATTGTAGCCTGCTACAGATCATGTATCTTGTCTCAGGAACCTCACTCGGTATTCCTGAGAACAGTGGAAAATATAAAGGTCCTACCAAACACCATTATATGAGGAGATTACAACTATCCAAACATTGACTGGGAGAATTACTCATGTACAACGTCCTTTGCCCAATGCTTCCTAGAGTTTAAAAACTCAAATGCCCTGGAACAGCTGGTCACCATGCCCACTAGAGGTGACAACATACTTGACCTGATCATCACCAACACGGGGTACCAGTGTTCCACAACAGAGATAAACCCCTCGCTGGTAATATCAGATCATAAAGTAATCACACTGGACAACCACACCCCCCCCCCAGTCAAGGAAACCACTGTGAAGAAATTTTCAAAAGCAAACTGCACACTTCTCAAGACCAAAGTGGAAAGTTCCAAAGCCCCCTTGCTATAGGATAATGCTATACAATCTGCAGAATCATTTACAAGTGCATTCTATGAGCATCTACAGGGATGCATGGATCGAGACATCCCAAATAAAACCAAGACGCACTCCTCCAAAAATAAGAAACCAATGTGGTGGTCATTGCCCATAAATAAGCTATACAACAGAAGGAGGAAACGAACACATGATAGAGCAAACTTCACAAAAGGAAAGGCATCACTGATCATTATTAGGAAGAAACAATGATCGCTCATAAAATAATCCAAGGCCAGTTTCTAAAGACAAATTGCCAAAGAATGTAAGAATAACAACCACAAAGCCTTCGTTAGCTATACCAAACATTTAGGTGGCAACTCTCAAATATGCTGTCAGCTACTGCAAAATGGCAAAAAAATACAATGAACCAACTGACATTGCCCACATCCTGGCGGACAAGTTCAGTGCAAACTCCCTCCCCCCCATCACCCCCAAAAGGGCCTGTGTCCATCCCAGAAGAATGCAGAGCCCCAGACTTCATGGACATGCAGGTAAAACAGCCCTCTCCAAAGCTAAGAACACAGCATCAATGGGACTGGATGGTGTCCCAGGCTGCGTCTTACACCAGCCCCAAAAGGAACTACACCCTCACCTACATTCACTGTCCAGACTCAACCTTACCACAACAGAACCTGGAAACTATTGCCCTATAGGCCTACTCAGCCTGGTCTGCAAAGCTAATGAGCAAATTATCATGGGACCCATAAACAGAGACATTGGGAACCTCCAGACACTGGACTCTACCCAACTTGGCTTTGTTAAATGCAGATCCTGCCTCCTAAACCTAGTTGACTACTTTGAAACAGTTACCAAGGACACAGATGGAGGTGAAAGTAGTCCACACAGCCCACCTGGACCTTACTAAGGCCTTTGCCACCATTCCCCACTCTGGCATCCTGGACAAGCTTACCAGCTTGAACATTAACACCTATGTCACAGGATGGGTGGCCAACTGGCTCACAGATCAAACACACATGTTCAGAGTTGCGGGTGCCATGTCCGACTCTAAACCAGTCAAAAATGGCATCCCTCAGGTCTTGGGCCTGGGACCCCACCTGTTCAGTAGATACTGTTCGGAGGTACAGGCAAGCACAGGAGGAGTATGGCTGAACACGCTTGCAGATGACTGCTAACTGTGGTCCATAATCGACTCTACGGCTGACACAGACATCCTCCAGAAGGGCCTTACAGAGACAGATACCTGGTGTCAAAACAATGCCCTCAAGAAGAATGCCATAAAATGCATAGTCATCCCCTTTGGATAAAACAAAGTGCAAACAAATTACCACATAGGTGGTAATCCAGTGTGTGTGGAGAATGTAATTATGGCCCTGGGGATCCAGGTAGATAGTAAACTCCTTTGATGATCACATTGCCAAAGTGTTTAGAAATTCCTTCTATGTAGTTCACCTAATGTAACTCACTTTCTAGTCTGATGATTTCACCATCCTACAAATATACCTGTGGAAAGGAGAATTCCCAGTAATTTGTATAGCACATTGTGTTAATGTGTACTCCTCTAGTATCATAAAGTAGTTAGGTAGGGGTTTGAATCCTGCACTTGCCAACTGTATGAAAGTGTGTGTGAGTGTGTCTCCTTGGAGAGGAGTAACCTTTTTGGAGACTACTAAAACACCTTAAAAGTGGTATACTTATCTTTAAGTCTGATGATGTCACCATCCTACAAATATACCTGTGGAAAGGAGAATTCCCAGTAATTTGTATAGTGTGTCGTGTTAATGCATACTCCTCTGGTATCATAAAGTAGTTAGGTAGGGGTTTGAATCTTGCACTTGACAACTGTATGAGAGAGTTTGTGTGTGTGTCTTTCCTTGGAGAGGAGCAACCTTTTTGAAGACTACTGAAACACCTTAAAAGTGGTATACTCATCTTTGTCAAGTCTTATGATGCCACCATCCTACAAATATACCTGTGGAAAGAAGAGCTCCCAGTAATGTGTATAGTGTGTCATGTTAATGCATACTGTTCTAGTATCGTAAAGTAGTTAGGTAGGGGTTTGAATCCTGTACTTGCCAACTGTACGAGTGTGTGTGTCTGTCTCCTTGAAGAGGAGCAGCCTTTTTGAAGACTACTGAAACACCTTAAAAGTGGTATACTCATCTTTGTCAAGTCTGATGATGTCACCATCCTACAAATATACCTGTGGAATGGAGAACTCTCAGTAATGTGTATAGCACGTCGTATTAATGTGTACTGCTCTAGTATCATAAAGTAGTTAGGAAGGGGTTTGAATCCTGCACTTGGTTACTGTGTGTGTGCTCCACGTGTGTGACACTGTTGGTCAATGTATTGTGGGTTTTGCTTTTACTACTGTATGACATATCACAATGACAACAGTATGTGCATTACACATGTCAGGTAGCTGTGTGGCAAATACATATACATACCTGTGACCTCAATTATTTCATAGGTGGGAACCCTGCTTTCTCCATGAACACATCTGTTATCTTTGCCAGAGTGTGCTGCCGCTTTCCAGACCTTAGGTCACAACTGTATGCTTTTGACAAGCCTAGCCACGGCAGTGATCCCTGGCCTACATCATCCATTTCACATACACTCATTACGGTTTCTATTGAATAGTGTGAGTGAGGGTTTATGCCTGAGGTATATTTAAAACCTGTTCAAAAGCAGCAAGGTCTGTCAAAGATGGCTATTTATTATAGGTGTGCAACAACCTTTGTGGATATGCATGCAGACCCCTTATTGCTTATGTGATCCACAGAGAGATTTCCAAAACCCTTTGGAAATGTGATTATCAAAGGAGAGATGATGTAACACATGGCTCTATGTATACATCGGTACCTGTTCAACATTTTGGGGGTTACTACCTATGTGGTACTCTGGGGATACTATGTTTTGTAAAAGTGGATGACTATGCTTTATTTGGCTTATAGCTTTACAGCATGGTCTGTATGATACCCTTTTGGAGGATGTGTGTGCCATCTGGAGAATGCATTATAGCCCACAGTATGCATTGCCAAACGTGGCCAGACATATCCCTACTGTGTTTGCTTGTACCTAAGAAAGCTATATGCCAAACAGGAGTGGTCCCAGGACTGAGTGCAGGTGAATACCACTGGTTACTGGCATAGAATAGTACATGAAGGCTGCAAATGTTACTGTGTGTCCTACATCTGTGTGTCAGTTGTCAAGACATCATCTAACAATCGTTTATGGTCAGGCTGTTGAGGTTATGTATACTGCCAGAATGCAAAGCAATGACAGTAACAGTATCACCCACAGCACAGTGTCAAACCGTGTCATACACACACGTGTACTTAAGTTCCAAAATGTGTGTAGTACAATGCATACTGGCCACCAATAGAAACTATGGAGTGTTAACACTGTCTAATACAGGGCATGTTACCCTGCCCATGTGTCCAATACGCGCATACATGCAGACAGTGCACCTCAACCATGTTCACAAATGTACACCTGCAAATCTGTGCTGCATGCATCCCACACTTACTGTCCACTCTCTAACACATGCTGACAAAACTACACACATCAGCCAAGTGGCACATGGGCAGACAATACACAATTGGAATAAACACTGGTGTAAACAATACTACATTGATAATTATAGCTTTAATGCATCATGCCTGCTCAGCTACACCTTCAAGGATATTCTTACACTTTACTGCTGACAACATGATAACATTGCTATTCTGTTATAAAGTCACCCTGTGCATCAGCACCATGTTATTCTGTTCCTGCATCTATGTTACAGATGACAGGAGGTGGCACGGATTTCATCATATGCACAGGGTGTGTTGTTGGTTTGCCAGAGGCCTACATTGAGCCATACAATTGACATGTGTGTGTGAGTGTGTGTGTGCCAAGAGTACTGTTATGGGCCAATGTGGATGTAATGTGTGCGGGTATGTGTTTGCCCTAGGTGTCTGGTTTATGTGTGTGTGTGTCTGCATGCACACAGTTCCACCATGTGGCTGCCATATACGGGGATTTGTGGGACAGCTACAGACTGTACCTGGCAGGCTTTACAGATCACCGTCTCTGGCCATGGATACGGGATCTGTGCCTGGCAGGGGTACTACATACAGTATCAGGTACTAATCCAGACTGGGTACTATCCTCAGAGGATGACATATGTACACTGGATCCAGGTCTCTGCTGGGACTGGCCAGAGCCACGTGCACGTGGTCTTCTAGGACAGTCTATGGACAGCCCACCCCCAACATTGCTGGGGCTGGTACTGGCACTACGGGAGTGGCTATGACTTGATGGATGTCCACGGCGACTGCCAGCTGATGATGTTGCTGGAATACGTCCACGTCTCAACTGTCCCGCACTGTCCTGACACATGGACATGACATTGTGGAGGACATCTAATGTCTCACCCCAATGTCTATAAATGACCTCAGTGTAATTACGGATGGCACCTGTCAGGTCATGGATACTGTCATTTAAAGAGGTGTTATGAGCCCTCTGTGCCCTTAGTCCCTGTCTGGTGTACCGCTCCATATGTGCCTGTGCCTCCATTACAGCCTGAAACATGTGTGTGGTTGTAAGAGTTGTGGCACATCTGCCAGGGCATGATAACCAGCAGTGCTCTGACGAGAACCCCTGGACGTCTGCCTATGTGGTACCGTTCCAGACATCTGGCTATGGCTGCTGTGTCCTGATGCATGTGCCATAGATACCACACTGTCCTGGCCATTGCCGACTGTACACTGCCCCTCTGCTAAGGGCATTGGTGATGATGTATGTTCAGGCAGTATGGTTGTGTGCATGGATGGGGTAGAGACTTGTGTACTGTCAGTTGGTGACCCAACAACAGACCCTGACAAAGATGGCTGTGCCTCAACACCCCTATCCTCATTATCACTATTTGTGTCAGTGACATCAGGTTCCCTGCTGCAGTAAACCAGCCCAACATCAGCACCTGTGAGAGTAAAACAGGAAACACACTTTAAGACCTGTACATAATGTCAGAACACATGCACACATACACACATGAACACATGCACACATGAACACATGCACACAAATGCACTCCTCACTAAAGCAGACACACACACACACACACACACACACACACACACACACACACCACCAGCAATCTCAGAACATACTCAATAGCAGTTGATAGTGGGGTACAGTATCACAAGCCAAACAGTCATATCACATATGTCAGCATGCAGGACATGTGTTGCTCAACAGCATGCAGTGCGAGTGTAGACAGTCCTTGTTATTAACAGTATACATGGCTTTGATGCATGTGTTTTGTTGTTCGGTGATTGGCCTCTCCCTGGAATGCAATGTATACATGGACACAACATTGCTGTGCAAGTATTAAAAACTCTTTAATGTACTGTGCACCATCACTCACAGGTATACATACCATGGCTGGATGTGTATCTGTGTGTCACATAGATATCCAATTCTGATTAGAGACTCTGTGTCTTTAGCAAATAATTGTGGACACAGTTTTAACTCATGCATGATGTGTATACACACAAGATCAGTGGTGCATGTATAACTGATGGAATACCATTGGTCCACATAGCCAATGTACAGTAGTTATGGTGAGTGTAGATCATATTGTGGACATGCCAGTGTCATCCAGGACATGGCATGCTAAAACACAACTGCATATTTAAACATCACACATACCCAATGAGTGTCGTATGACCTAGCCACTCAATAGCATTACAAGACATATATGTGTCGGTTGTGCAAACGGTGATTGTTATACATATTATTTATAGGTGCATATGTTTGCATGCACACAACACTGAGGTGTATAGCAATGAAAGCTATGTGTAGTACTGTGGTTACAATAACTGGATGGGGTGTAGTACCATAAGCCATCATCATGAAGCATCATGTGGTCACTCAAGGCTACAAATGTGTCCCAAACCAGCACCTATCATGCTGTACCAGAACTGCACTACCATGGCTACATTCACCATTTCACAGCCAGTTGTTACATGGGTTTGTAAGGAGGCCAATAAGGAGCATTGCCTAACATGAATGTATTGTGTGATGCAGTGTGTTTCACTGCCCCGTGATAGGCCTCTACCCCTCAGGTATATTATGTGCACTGTGTGGATGACATTTGGGATACTGGAGTGTGACTTTACAGAGGGTTTGTGAAAACTTCATGTGCAGCATGTTAACATATTCTGTTTATGACATAGTTGTGCATGTTGTGTGCATGCGTAGTGACTCTGCCTATCCAATGGTCACTACAGTGTAGCCACATTTGTTTGAGATGTTCTGTGCATTGCATGTGTTTGAGGCAGCTAATCACATTACTGAGATGTGCGTAGTCTCACAGCAAACATGCACAGCATGCATTATGCGTAGGTGTGTTACATGTGTACATGGCCTACACCTTAAATATAACATGCAATTTTTATTTGCAATAATAAATGTAGAACACACTCACCAGCATGTGTCTGCTGCCTTGCTGTCACACCAGAAGGACCTACAGGGATATGAGACAGTTTGTCAGTGTCGACAACTGTGGCATTGCTACTGTGGGTTTGCAGTCTTACAGTAGTACAACAGTTTACATTCACAGGCCTACAGATTATGTTCCAAATGATCAGTATTGCACAACAACAGGCTCCATATCTTCTAACTACACAGTACACATCTCACATATGCATGATCTACCAATAGAGGTAACAGTAGTCTACAGATATGCCATGTTACCTGCACGCTCCATGTGTTCTTGCTGGGTGGTCCCAACCTCCATCAAGGTAAATGTCTGCTGCTGTTGTTGTTAGGCAGGTGCCACCAGGCTGAGGAGCAGCTCCTCCACTCTGGTGAGGGGGGGTGGATGTTAACCCCACCACCTGTTGCAAGCTGTTGTCTACGGACATCAGAAGCATGCTGCCGGACATGTCTAAGTAAATCACTGCAGTGATGCCATACCTGTTCATATGTCCGGTTATGCATGCCTATGTCATTTACCCTCTGGACAACATCTTGCCACAGTGCAGTATGCTCATGCTGATCTTGGTTGGTTCTCGAGAATAGTAGGCTGTAGTGCTGAATCAGACAGCTGGTAATAATGTCATCCTCAGCACTACTGTAGCTAGGATTACGATGGTGGGCCATGATCCCTGGAAGACAAAGAAAAAATATGTCTGAGCAAGTCATATGGCACACTTAACATTATACAGTACAGATATCACTGAACTGCCATATATAGCAACCTATTAGTTGACTGAGATTAAACACTCAGTGCTCACCCCACAACTGCTTGAAAGTGCCTGGCATGCTCTATATAATAAACCATGTTCTGCACAGCAACAAAATAAAATCACTATATAAGACTATACAAAAGTACGTGGCACACTGTATGCGACACAATGCACCACCTAGCCACAGAAGTTATAGATCAAGTGAATGCATAAAGAAATATGTCCTCCATCGCAATGTTTGTAAAGTCCAGTTACAGTATTACCATTATACCACACAACTTGTTGATGGCAAACACGTGGCCAAAATATGTGCACAATTGTGGATATAGGTGGCATACTGCTGTAGTAAACTATAAATGTTGCTAGATACGCAGTTATATCTTGTAACACACATATAACAGAGGACATGTTACAGGCATACCCACACACACATCAGACATAATTACAAGACACAAAGGTATGGAAACCCAGATAAGCTTTATGTGTGTACCATACAGTACTGTGTGTCACTACTTACAAAACCTTAAGCCTGAGGAATGTAATCTGTGAGGACTACAGGGACCACAAAAAACAGTGGTTCCAAGCAATGTGGACATACACCATACTTTGCTGTTTAGGCCTACAGCTTCAAGTAGTACTACAGTTCATACAGGATTTGGATTCAACATCAGTACCAATCAATAAGCATACATGTAGTGCTTTAGCCACCAATGACACACCCCAATTAACACCAAGGGACTATATCAGACTGTATGCCATAGTGCTTTATCTGCCTAGCAACAGCATACACAGCTTTTGCTGGGATCAAAGCAAGGACACATAATACCATGACAGAAACAGTTTCCCACTAAGCTATCCCACAAATACACATCTTTGACACATTCACCAACACATTGAACATCACACTCAGTCAACTTTACATAGAATCTATTGCAACAAGTAGATGTGGGTGTGTATGACTATCTCTCTATACATATATATATATATATATATATATATATATATATATATATATATATATATATATATATATATATATATATATATATATATATATATATACATATACACATACACATCCATTGGTGTACATATACATATACGCACATGTACAGTTCACCTTTCATGGTGGGAATATCAATTATACAAAGGATGTGAGGTATACAGTAATGTAATAATGTTGCACATTGTCTTGTGAGAAATACATTGAAAGTGTTCTCAGCCCAGGTAGTTTTAGCAGGCCTCACTGGTTGCAACATTGCAAACTGAACAAAACACACACAGTGTTTAACCACCACATGTCATATACCAGCACTGTATGCTGTCTTGTTTGTCACACACTAAAACCTACATACAAATATGCGCATAACAACCTTCACCAACATATATATGTCCACCCTTCACAAACAGTTGCAGTATGTCCCTTACTCTATGCACATATACAGATGTTAATATATATGACACATATATATATATCTCCGTATGTGTGTGCCATACACACACAAGGTCCACAGTGTTGTAAGTCCCTGGACCTCACAGCTGAACTGTTGGGCCTTGTTGCAACATGAACAGGTGTCACATGTGAACACACAGTAACATTAGAGGGGATATATATAGCTACAACTGGTAGATTAGCATACTAGCCTGGTACAGCAGTTGCCAATGCTAAGCTAAACTTTAATATGACTATCATGCATGTGTTACTCTGTCACAACCATGTTTATATAAATGTTTGCACTAATCCCCCAAACAGCCATTGTCCACACTACTGTACAGAACACAGATAACATGGATCAGATGTTTGACATTTAATGCTGAGCTACATATTTCACAGTTATGTCCCACTGCACACACACCGAATTGTCCATGGCAGTAGTTAAGCAGGACATCTGTGCATAGATACGTACTGCTGCCACATATGAATGGTTCACATGTAGAGTACTCATCAAAAACATCTACTACATGCCAGTAAATAGATATCTGTTACATACCTTTCCTTTGTATGAGTTGGTATTATTTATTTTCCGTTTTCCTTTTGCTTTTCACTCTCTCTCTCTCTCTCTCTCTCCAATAGAGTGATTGAGTTTGTGGGCAGCAATTACAGCCTGCTTTTATAGGTATTTACACATGTACATGTGATGGCCTCTGTACCAATTGGTGGCCACCATTTGCTAATTGCATGCAGCCTGCTGTGTGGTAATTGCAGTAATCACTGTCATAGCAACCCAATGCTATAAATTGCTAACTCAGGTAGGCGTAGACCTTTCAGCTTTCCAAAATGGGTATCATGCTTGTTTGCTGTCGACATCATTGTTTAAGTCAGAAGGTTGGTATAGTTCTTTTATCTGAAGCTAGGGGTGTAGCCAGTGATTTGAATGTTGTACTCAGACCTGAATGTTGCTGCTTCCATTACACACTTGTCAGTGTAGAATTGTACTCACCCCTCCAAATGCTAACACAAGATACATGGGAGTATGTACTTTCTTTTCTAATTATACAATTAACTGCCATACAAAAGTAGTTATTGAGATATATTCTTTTGGCACATGCACTGTTTGTGAACTGCTATACTTTGAATATTAATTTACTGACTTCTGAACAGTTTGTGCTTTTTTAGTGTTGACATTAGCACAGTCTGCTCAAGAAAACTGGACAAATTTCAGTACTGAGTATGCCTACCTACATCCTTGGTAGACCCTGAACACACAGGTATATTGTATATTTGGGTAGGGGTGCAGAAGTACAGAGAGCATTATGTATTATTGTGTGAATTTTATCTTGCTGGACTTAAAGGGTTGCTGTGTACCTGTTAGTTTATCAAGGCAAGTAGTCTGTCTGCGTAGCTCCCAACTGTGGACCTATCCAGATGGTAGCCCGAGGATAGCTTGTTATTCTTTGTGTACCACACCGGTCTTTTCAGCACTGGAACAATGGCATTGTCACAGTTGGTTGCTACCAGTACATGGCTACATCCTTTGGTATTTCAGTGTTGTACTCCTACATAAGGGTATGCTTCTGGAACTCCTTTCAAAGCTATTTGCACAGTGTGTAACAGCAGAAAAGCTGATATGCCTGTGTGTTTCTGCCTCTGCCAGGCCTCTCAAACACTCAGGTACATACTTGAACAGACTCGGGGAAAAGTAGGTAAAAGTGAGGTACACCTTTAAAATATTAGAGACATTAAGTTGAGACTTTGAGAGAACCAGAGCATATGGATTAATACACCTTTACTGAAGTACAAGCAGTGTCTAACTCTTACTTATTGGCATTATTCATTAAGTGTAATTCCCCACCTTTCTGCTTAATGTCAGTACTTTTCAGAGGGATTCAGAGGGACACAGCTAGAATTTGTTTCAAAATCAGGGACATCCCTGAAAATTAGTCACAGTTGGGAAGTATGGCCTCTGCCCTAATCAGATATGCCAGTGTTTGTCCTGCTATGATACTGTGTGGGAGTTGTAAAGTGCTGCTGTAACATTATTTTCTGCTAGAATGGCTGGTTCTCTTTTCACAGTCATGTAATGCAATTCCACAACAACTGCTGGTAAAGATCCACAGAACTAGATTTGTGTTATGGCATTCCTTTTTTTCCTTTACATTCACTCATTCTGATGCATGATGTATTTATTTCAGCACCAGCTTGTATGTCTACCATGGCTTAGTGGTACTTCATGCGGTCTAGTGTGTACAAGGTCTGGGGTTTGAGATTGACAGAGATGTTTTATTTTGCTGCTGAGCAGAACAAGGGCCCTGACCTGCAGAGTGACTAAGGCACTTTTAAGCAGTTGTAATTGGGTTTGCACAGGTTTGCATGATGCTTAGCAATGCTTAGCTAAGCGCACACAAACGCACACTCGCGCAAACCTGATAACTACTGCTTAATCGTGCTTACTCCCGCAATCCCCGCGCTCATTTCTTTGAAAGAAAAGAAAATGGGGAGATAGGAAAGTGGTGAAAAAGGGGCACAAAGAGGGAAAGACAGTAGGGAAAACAGCTTGGGTTGTGCAGGATGGGTGTGGGGAAGGTCCATAGCTACCCATTTCTTTAACAGCAACAGCTGTGCATACGCAATAAATTTGGAGGGAAATATGAAACATTCAACCCCTGTGAGAGGGATGAGGACAACAAAGTATGTTGTACTGCCAATTAAATATCAGTTTATGTGTCCAGCAGACATGTGTGCAAAATGGACAGCTATGTATGGGGCGTACTTTTTTTTGGGAGCAGATTGCCCTTTTTTTTTTTCAGGTGAGAGTGGAATGTGGGGTAGGGGAAGTAGGTATATTTGGGGAGGTAGGTTGGGGAGGTAAACAGACAACAAAATCAAAAAAAAATCACTGCTCCGAAAACCAACCAACCAGTACTAAAACCAAAACAGATCGAAGAAGGCACAAATCCTTATCAACACACTATGCTTTAATGAACAAACGACTCTTCAGTCCACCAAAAGGGAAAATACATAAAACGACTCTTCAGTCCATCAGTAAAACACATTAACGCAATTCAGCACACACTGCGTTTTCGTTTCGAAAACTTTATCAGATGGAGACAAATGCATACCAAGTTGTTACCTCAGGACTGAAGTTACAGAACAAACTGTCTTCTACTTCAACACATATACAGCAATCTGAAATAAGATTAAGTTGCAATTCCTTTATAAAAGTAGACTAACCAAGCACATCAGTATTGAAACACCATACAACTGAACAGCCCCTCATCAGGGAAGATTCGGTATGGTGGTGAGGTAAACAGACAAGACAAACATGATGCATACGGGGTGGAATATGACACATGTGGTGGGTGAACACCATTGATAGGGAAGGATGTTTGGAAATCGCAAGCCCATGAGCCCACAGATGGCAACAGTGGAACTGTGATCCCCACCCATGGGCAGTCACCACAGCACCTTCACAGCCTAGAGGGTGGCTGTGCTGGGGGCTGCGTAGGAGGGGCAGGCTCACCCATGAGTCATGCCACTCGTGCCTCAAGCTGGCGTAGAGGATCAGCGACAGAACGCTTGATCTCCCTACGCACCACAGCCTGGACATTCGGAGGGTGATAGGTGGCCCCCCCTCCTCCCACACTTGCATGGGGGGGCGAGCCCCATCCCCTGCAGTGCTTCCACCTGAAGGTGGCACAGGGCCAATGGAGGAGGAGGTCCCAGGCTGGGCACTGGACCTGCTGGTGCCAGGTGCCATCGCCAGCTGAGCTGGGACAGGTGGGTCCGCTGGGACCAGCCTTCCCATACGTTCTATGTTTAGGAGGATTTAATGAAAATATGGGTTAGTAACAGTCAACAGCATTCCCAATTAGTTATAACAGCATGCAGAAGTATTCCCATTAAACCAACACACCAGAGTTGCAACAGTTGAACAGCAAGCATGACACATGCATATATAGAACAACAGTGGACATTACAACAGCATGCAGGTTTAATTGATGGCAACAGGCCACCAATATTGTGGTATTTGAACAGGGCAATGCATCAAAATAAATGCAGATATTTATAAACCAATAGGACATATCTCCCAACAAATGTTTTGAGATTAGACATACCCATTGAGGTGTGGAATTGCATTTTTTATGCACATACAGTAGGTACAGTAGGGTGGAAAATGATAGCTCCATTAACAACTTATATATCCTTCTAGTTTACACTACATTCATATTAACTGCAGTTATATGTCCCCTACATGTATTATTACACTACCCAATTGTCCTTAAATTGTGAAATGGGTTTTGCTAGATCTTTATATACATGGGCTGTATCTAACATACAAACTGTCCGGGATGCAGATGTTACTGCTACATATTTTGTGAGTTGCTCAGACACACTACTGCTGAGATGGTACACTGACAGCTCTACTTTCCTATACTTATCTAGATATGTTTAGGTGAAATTATCAGTTGTATGTTAACAGCTCCCTACATTTCTGCCAGCACAATGACATTTCTGGGGACCACAATACCAAGCTACTCATGTGCCAGATTAACCTGTACATGCTGGGCTTGACCCAACATTTGAGGACTGTAAATATGCTTAAAAGCTACTGGCACTCCCTTCATCCACTTTATATGGGCCTACCCAACTGTGTGTTAACAGCGCTTAATACAACAGTACTATTTCTATAATGCAAGAGTACAACATATCAAAGAAAATGACACAGACACACTCCAGGAATTATACCTTTATTAAAGACTTAAAACACTTTTCTAGAGGCTCTCTCATTTATTTTATGTAACAGTACATGCAGAATAATTATTAGAGAATTATTATACCTTTATTTATTGTGTTAAAACACTTTTTTCAGGCTCTCTCATTTATTTTACAGAACAGTACAAGCAGAATAATTACTAACCTGCCTGGTGGCGCAGCCTTAGCAGCCTATCTGCATAGGCTTGCTGATTCACAGCACAGACACCTGCAGCTGTGAAGTAAATGAAGTGATATTGAGACATACTTATCCATAGTATACACTAGAATAGCAATTCTTACATACTTAATTCCATAGCTACTTACTCAGTAGTGGGGCATTTTCCATCTCACAGGCCTCCTGGATCCACTAGTCCAGTTAATCCACCTTGCATCTCTTCAGGTCTGCGTGGTGGTGTCTGACCTGCTCACCAGTCCGAGGGACACCTGTGGCACTGGTGAGTTCATGAGGTAGACGGTCCCAGGCTTCCGCTTTGTATTGGGTGCCCTGGTACTGGCCCCGGAGGAGTCTATCCTCATGATTATGGACAAGGAGCCAAAGCATTACTTTTGACTCCTCAATGCCCCAAAGTTGCACTTGAAAAAGAGAGCCCTCTACAGCACCAGCCATTGCTGCCTGCAGATGGGAGCTACAACCAGTTATGGCAAGTATTCCTGCCTATGGAGCTTAAATATGCATCATTTCCCGCATTTATTTGTGATTGGCCAGTTTGAAAAAACTCAGCTGAAGGCACACCTGCTTAGCAGTGGGTAAACTTTCATTGATATGTATGTGTGTGTTGAAAGTGCATGCATATGAAAAGCTGTCATGGCTTAGTGGTTCAGTACTGTGATTATGGTGCACAGTATCCCGGGTTCGAGGCCTGTCATTGCTTTTTATTTTACAACTGGCCAGACCATCTAGGAGGTGTGGCTGTGGTTAGCCGACTTTGCTCAACTTTGCCCGATGTTGCACTGCGTTGCTCGGCATTGCTTTACGTTGCTCGTCATTGCCTGCCGTTGTGCTGGTTAGCACGGTGCGCAGCTCTGCATAAACATGTTCTGTTTGCGCTAGTTTGCGTGATGCACAGCTCTGCGCAAAGCTATTGCACTAGTTAACGCAGTGCTCAGCTACGAGCAATTATATTTAAATATGCTTAATACTGGTAAACTTCCTTAGCAGTGCTTCACATTGCTTAAGATACATTACTTATGCATCCATCAGTATGCATAAACATTTCACCTTCTTATATATATATATATATATATATATATATATATATATATATATATATATATATAAAATTCGTTCACTACTACATTGGCCATTTCAATGCTGTTTACTAAAATTTAAATGATAAATGTCAGGAATTACTTTTATATACAGATTTCCAGCAGAAAATAGAAAGGGGAGTGGTGGGACTCGAACTGGGAATGCCTCCTCTTTGTGCAAAGGCTCTACCACTACACTATCGTTATTTTGCTTAATTTGCATATACGTTTCTTATTATCCTCTTCAATGTCTAAACTGCTAACTGTAGCTAAGCAATGGGCAAACCCACACAAACATGCGCAAATACGGGCAGCTATATCAAGAATAATAAAAAAATAAATAAATAAAAGTTTTACATTTTATAATTGTACAGGGGTTTAGAATGTGGGGGAGTGTAGTGTTGGGTATGTATTCATTTGAGTGGACTCGCCCATGTCAGTTCACATTTCCCGATCGGGAGACTTGCAGGGGTGTGGATTTTTGGACTGCTCGGCATTCCGACACACCCCCTGCACTCGTGCATGCTCCATGTTAGCCTTAGAGTTGAGGCAACACACCGTCATTAATATGCATGGCACGCTGCTGTCTTACTCTTAGACTGACGTTTCTGTGTAAGACTAATCTAGTCTTACACGGAGGATTAGTGAATCCTGGGGTTAGTCTTTCATTTACATTTGCATATGCATACACTATTATTCTAAACACCTTCTGCCCCTTTTTACATCACACACTAAAACTCTTCCTGTCAACATTATTATATCTAATTTAGCTAATTTAACTAGTTTAATCACTTCATTTTTAGTAATACTGCAATACTTGAACAAGTATCATTCCCTATAGTCCACACCACTTTTCTTTTCCACATAATCTCAAATTCCACCCTTTTCATTTTATCTGTACAAATTATATCATGTAAACAAATTATCTCTGCATCTATTTTTCACACTATTCAGACACCATAATTCTTCAAATTCATTGATGCTATACTTTTATTAACCCTTTTCCTGATTTTTTTTATTTTGTTTTGTTTTTGTTCAGTTCATCTTTTGGCCTTAGTTTTCTCCTCCTCACCCTTCTCCCAATTGAACCTTCCACCTCTTTTTCTGACACAGATGTTATATCTCCCTCTTCTAATGCTGCAGACCTGTTTCCATCTTTCTCTCTCTCTCTCTCTATATATATATATGTTTATATTTCATTTATTAGTTTCCAGAATTAGTCTAGTCCATCTTTCTCTACATCTTTATCTTGCAGTTCCTCATCCCACCACCAGTCTTTCATCATTATCTTCCACCTTTTCTTGCACAAAAACTTGTTCTACCTCCTCATTTTCCTCACTTTTCATCTTCATTAATTAGTGGATAATCAAACCAAAGATGCAATTCACATTCACATTTTCTACAATACGGTTTGTAGATTTTTTCTGGAATGTCCAAACTTCCAACATTGTCCACATCTTTTTTTGTACAATCGTCTTCACAGTGGAAAAAAAAATATGCTTTTGGTTGACCGCAGTACTTAACACTATTTCCCCATTTATTACATAAGCAATAACCGACGACGTGGTGTATTATTTTGAAGATTTACCCACGGTTGGCATGGTTTAATCATGAGTGTGAAGTCCAAGTGATTAAATAAAGCCAACCGTGGGTAAATCTGCAATATACCACAAACACGGAGTTGGTTTTTGCTATTATACAATGACATTATTTAAGAAAAAAAAATACTTACTTTTCTTAAATAA
This sequence comes from Protopterus annectens, assembly GCF_019279795.1. NCBI lineage: Eukaryota > Metazoa > Chordata > Ceratodontiformes > Protopteridae > Protopterus > Protopterus annectens. The sequence goes on from NC_056738.1 coordinate 456,890,131, forward strand.
TGTATAACGGCACATTACTGTTCTTCCACCGGTGGTGTTATACTGCTTCCTTGTGTTGATGTACTGTGCATGCATATGGGACTTGTGTTCCCATGCATACCCTGTACATCAATGCTTTGAAACTGAAGCAATGGAAGAAAGAAAGTCTCCATTGCTCAGTTTTTGTTTTATTTTTTTTTTTTTATTAAAAAAAAAAGTTTTGGACACTTTATACCAACAGAAAAAAGTTCAGGCGACTGGAACTTTTATATTGTGGATTTACAACGGGCACGCTGGCCAATCAGCGTGCAAGTTTTGGAATATTAATGGGGGGGGGGGTCATTGTATAATATCATATTAGGCACATGCTGCAGCTTATTTTCTGTTTTGAAAGAGACATGAAGTTCCCATTCTATGGTCCATACTTTTTCTGTCAACCACAGTTTTTTAATAATATGCACATCTTGACATAAGCTTAGAAGAAAATGAATTAAAATGTTTTGTCTTACTTGTTCTTGTTTGTAACAACATCTTTTTAACTGTACATTTAAATGTTTACATAGTCCATCCAAGGAGATGTGTTACTTCTTATTTCACATTCATTAACAAATGTTTCTGCTAGTGCAAATTTCTCAAATGTTTTTGCAAAGAAAGGTTCAATTCCTATATGTATTAATGTCCTAATATTAGACAGGCTGAATCCTGAGGGCATAACAACATTCTCTAAAACGCAGTACCTATTTATTTGCTGTTCACACTTTTTCACCCTCACAACTGTTTTTTTCCTCCAGGTCTCAACAGCTCCAGTCTGTCTCCTCTACAACCACAAAGTCTTTTCTTTCTGCAGTCTTTCACTTGAACCTGTTACTGCATAACTTTTTACTCTGGAAACACTGCTGTCACTCTCTGTTTCCTGTGCTCTGTTCCATCTTTCTTCAGCCCAACACAGAGCATGCCCTTAAATCCACTTACTCCACTGCCCAGAGGTGCTCCCTCTGTATCCCTACCATCGTTTACAGCATCCTTCTCTCTTCCTGTCATTGTTCACTGCTAAATATTTTGCCCATTACCATATTCCACTGCAACGCCTCTGACTCTTCTGGTTTTGCTTCTTCCATTATTTTTTTCTAAAACTGAATCATCAAGACTATGTGATCCCACAATATTCACTTGCAACGCATTTTTACCTTTTGAATTACAGTTTATTTTTTTCCTTCTCCAACTCATCTCACCTCACAGCTTCCAGCTTAGATTCAGTGATCACTGATACAGCTTTCTGTCACCACCTAGTGATCACCTCACAATCAGTCCTCCAAAGAGTAGGGACATTTCTCCTCTGCCTGGCCAGATTTTCCTAGTCCATAAGAGTACCAGCTTAGGTTTCCTCTGAAAAGCAGCCAGTGGCCTAGTGGGACTAATCCTGTCTACAAAGTATAAATAAATACAAAATCAGTGCATCTAATAACCCTGTTTTTGTATGGTTAGATTAAAAGGTATGTACTCAAGTTTGTATTTTTTCAGGAGATGAACTGGAGCCATCTTACAAAGGAAAAGTGCTTAGGGCTATAGGTGTCATACAGTGCAGTAACTAAAGTACTATAGGTGTAAAAGAATGAGATAAGAGTAGATGGTTGTATGGCTTCATGCCTTGCAGTGTGTGTGTTCATAAACCAGGAAATTAGAAGCCAAGAGAGTTTAGATTGAAGTCATATAGAAGTCATGTAGAGCAGTTCTGTGGCTTAAATGTGATGGCAAATAAAGTAAAGCTCTTGCATACAAACCTGTAGGGGGGGAAATGTACAAAGATACCATACCAAAAAGTCATCTGTCCAGGTCCATCATTTTGCAAAAAGAAATGCTGAATACTTCCTTTAACAAATTAAGTTTAAAAACTTTCAGGAGGAATTTGTCAAAAAAGTAGGACATATAATACAAAATGCCACATACTTAGAAGTGCTTGACATTGAAAGGAAGCAGAACAGTTCAAGTTATAAAATCTTTAGGGAAAGTATTTCATAATAGCAGGATTCAGTGTTTATGAAATAATTTACTGCTTCTTTCTACAAACTCTAGATTTTATTTTCTGCTTCTTTTGCTGTTAAATGAAATCATGTGAGAAAGTAACAGGTTGTGGTGTCCTTCAAGTCCCTGTCAGGTGTTGCTTCCTTCCATTACTTATTTTACTTTGGAAGAGGTGCACAGTGTTAATAGTCGGAGCACATTTGGTCTGGTGCTCTTTCTACATCTCTATTAGGTTCTGTGACAAAAAATTTAAATAGTTTACCTCTAGGAGAGATAGAAAATGCAACCTTAACAAAAAAAATTAAAATAATGGATCCACGTCAATCTTCTGCTAGTCAAGCCATGACTACTTTTGCATCTATTTGTCTGAATAGCACTAGTCTTTTACCAGACCCTGGAGTAAAGACATGTCAACCCATTTTGTAGGGAGACATCTGCCCAATTTACTGTAATATCTCATATTTTTTTTTCAAGGGATTCCAAAGGAAAGGAAACAGTTTTGGTGCAGATGTGTTCTGTCTAAATAAATAAGAATTTTAGACGAGGAAAGTTAAATTGATTGAAGAAAATCTCTCTTCTAGGATATTGGTTCCCAGATGCCCAATTTGGGTCTTGAATTAACATTTTTTTGTTCCCCCTTCACCTCCAGTGGAGAACACATCACAATGTTGAACACAAAACATCTGAAAAATCATAGTGGACAATCACACTATAGAACACTTAAAACAGACGTACCAAACATTGCAAAATGAAAGTTATTTCCTTTTGTGATTGTTACGATAAAATCCTTCCATAACCATAAATTCTAATTTGTCTGATTAGTGTTAGTGTTATGATCGTTTTTTTTAAAGAGAAGCTGCAGGGTTTAGGGTTATGGTCAGGGGTGGCACTTAGCTTCACCACCTTAGTAATATGTCCTAACCCTGTGCCTTTTCCAAACCCTACATCTTGCATAAAAAAAAAATAACTTTTGTAATACTACCACTAAACAAGACAGACTCACATATACATGCAAACCACTAAGTCTATCCCCTATTTAACCCTAATCTGCAGACATTCACACAAACACTAAATCTATCCCCTTCCCAATCCTTAGTGTAACCCTCTCCCTAATCAACAAACATTCATGCACACACATATCTAATGTAAAGCTCACTTAGTTAAGACAACACACATTCAACAAAACAGGCATTCACTAAACCTTGAAAATGACACTGCAGTTCATTCTGTCACACAAATGAGTGCTTGATAGAATGAAAAGAACCCATAGATATAGATATACACACATATAAACTAAAGCTGTATATGCACACACATTTATACATGTGCATGACAGTTTATCGTGATTATGGTTAAAATATTTTAAGAATTAGAATATTGCTGAAAATATGTTCCATAACATTCTTTAAAAATGCATTGGGGAAAATGCCATATGTGTAGATAAAAAAACATACTTTAACATAAGCTTGTCTTTTGACATAAGACTCCATTGAGATGTTGATGATAATTGATTCTTCAAATCTTCCAGGAAGACAGGGAATGCGTTATAAAGCTGCATCCCTAACTACTTTAGAGTTGAGCTGTCAATTCTGTTTTGCCAGTTTTGAACTTCAGGGGACAGTAAGGAAAGAAGGAAAGCCCTGTTTAGCCTATGTTGCACACTAGTGTGTGTAGATAAGCTTTACAAGCAGGAAACAGTAAATCGTCTGAGGCTAAACCAAGCCATGTTTTAGAACTGAGCTCAGTAGGCTTCATGTTGTGTATTTCCCTCTAACTGTAGAGTGACTTCTAATGAGGAGACCCCAATATCTTTGAGTAGAAGATAATGCATCTTTTGGTAGAGCTGATATCCAGTAAAGTAAAGCTGGATGAGGGCCGTTGTACCTGTGGAATTTGCCTTGCTTAGGTAGAAAGTTGTTGGCAGTCTTCCCTGCTTATACAGTGGTTACTACTTGTGCTGTGAAAGTGTTAAAGTGAAATACCTCTGAACCTTGGACATTTTGGGGCCAGCTTTGAAACTGTTTGGACAGTCTTGCACAGCAATGAATCCATCCTGACCTATTATTTTCCTACCAAGCAGTAAGTACTGCTTTAAAGACTGCATTTTATTTTAGTTTTTTTTTTCTTCCTGTTCTGCCAAGAAGTGTACATTCTTGTTCATCTTCTGCTGAATCTTGAAGAACTGATTGTGTTTCTGTGACTACAAATGAACTGAAAAGTAATGCATTATTGTGCTTAATTGCCTACATATTAACTTTTATAGTAGGCAGTTGGCATAGAAGGTTAAGACAGTAAGCTGTAGTTCTTATGGTGCAAGGTTTGATTCCCTTAGCCCTCCTTTGCCAGTTGTGTAACCTTGAAAAAATCACTTAACCAAACCGTGCTTGGGAGCAACTGAGAATTTGGGTTAGGCTCCTAAATGGTCTCCTGGACTGCAAGCCTAGTAAGTACGTATGAACCACTGGCCTTAATTTTTGTGATTTTATGTCTTGCCTACCACTCGAATGTGTATAAAGGTCCAATAATCACGCACTCACTTGTGTATTACTCTATATGTAATGAACTTGTCATATACACAGTAAAGCATGAGAGTAGACTCCAGGACTTCTTATGTACCCAAAAGAGTAATCATGTCACATGTGGTAAACTTTGTAGTGGACAGGACTTCTTATGCCTCAGAAAAAGTAATAATGTCCTGGCTGCATACAGTCTAATAGACTACTGCATGCACAGAATAAATCTTAAAGTACCTTATGGACTGGGAAATGGATATTGACCATTTGAAAAAGCCTTTTTAGATCACTGAATACTTAAATGACACTCAGCCAGATTAACATTTCTAAATACTCTTTTCTCGTTCATAAATCTAAGTATTAAAGGCAGTTGGGCTAAGTATGAACCAATGGATTTTACAAGATGTCTGAGTGACAGTGGCATTGCATATTTTAGGATTACTTTCTTATGCTGAAGGAACAATCTTTCTTGCTTCATCTGCTGTCACATGAGTTGCATTTGTTGTTCTTGTCCATGTGATGGTTTGGTGAATAGAACTTTGAGAGCACTAATGGACACTCATCTCTGTGGCGTGTCTGTGCCATCACATTACCATCACACTGACAGTAGAATTTGAGAAGTTGTAGACAGTGAAGACTTCCTGATGGTAGACATTAGAACAGAGGGAGGAAATTAGTCCAAGTGCCTTCAAACAGTATATGTGAGCCAGGTTTCTAAAGAGCAGAAGCAGCACTACTGATGACAGTATGTCAGCCAACGACATGGTGCAGATCATTTTCCACCTTCTGGCCATCAGTGAATATTATTATTAAGCAAAGGTGCAGCAGTAGCATTGTTGCCTCACAGCAAGAGGTTCTCCCGTTTGATTCTCGGCTGGAGTGCGGGGAGTGCCTTCTGTGTGGAGTCTGCATGTCCTCCCCGTGGTTAGCTGGGCATTCAAAAGACATGCGTAAATGGGCATGCCTCCGTTGAAGGTTGAATGTCGAGCTGGCACCTCGGCGCTCGTTAAAAAATCTACTGCCAGTCATTAGCGGACAGGGGTTCCGCTGTGGCGACCCCTAACCGGGAAAAGCCGAAAGACAAACAAAAACAACAGTATCTTATACATCTTTACAGTAACAGGTGAAAGAATACAAGCTTATCAGGTAACTTTCACTTCAGTTAGTGATTGAGTAAGATAGAAATGCAGTTATATAGCGTATAGTGTAAAGGATTATGATTGTGTCGCCAGTCATAACCCACGTATTGTGTTGGAGAAATTCACCTTGAGAGTGTAGCTCGAGAGGTGAGTCTTGGCGTCCATGTCAAGAATACATATTTCAGGGTTATGATTGGTGAGACAAACATAATTCGTTGTAGAATATATATACATGAAGACGATTTCATGTAAAATACAGGTGGAAATGTATCTAAGAAAAAAATGAAACAGAAAAAGGGGAGCGTGATTTCATGTTTGAGTGCCGTAAGCCATGGGACAGAATCCAAAAAGCTTGCTCTCAGTGTAAGTGACTTACTCCAATGTAAGGCTTATCTTTAAAGGAGACTTACACTGGTGACCAGATTCTAAAAAACTTGCAGTCGATGTAAGTGACCTACGGATGTATTCACCGGAGTAAGTCACTTATACCAGGAGCAAGTCTTTTGGAATTAGGCCCTTTGTATCTTAACTACACAAATCAGTCAAGAATATCTTAATACATTCAGAGGTTTCTGCAATGGGTGCAGTACAGTTAAAAAGTGTTTTTTCTACCATAATGTTCGTGTTTTTGCAACTGATCAATAATACAGCATGCATTAGATTCACCAGGATTAAAGATTTCACATGTGTGGACTGGTTATTCTCTGTCAGTTTTGAAAATTAAGAGCTCAGTTTCACAAAAGGAAGAGTAAAGCTTCCATTATTTAAAACACGAAATGGTACACAGCACTCAGCAAAGTACACTGCGTTTTTAATTTTTCCGACATGAATGCAGCTGTGAGGATGTGATTCACACATTAAATGTCCATTTGTTGCACTTAGGTCAGCTGCAGATTAGTGATCATTTTATGCCTTTTAGAGTGATGAGATGGAAATGCATTAGGCTGTCCTGGATTATGACGACACTAATTCATCTTCATGGCAGAGCTTGTAAAATAATTGCTGGTAAATTAAGGAGTTAAGTACGCTAAAACCTTTTTTTTTTCTGTAGTACTAGCAAAGAGTTTTTGTTTATAGTTCCCAAAGTTCATATCTGTGATTTTTGCCCATACATATGTGTGTGTGTGTGTGTGTGTGTGTGTGTGTGTGTGTGTGTGTGTGCGCGTGCGTGCATGCGTGTGTGTGTGTACTCATGCATGTGCATACTTGTGTGTTTTTATATATATATATATATATATATATATATATATATATATATATATATATATACACAGAGAAACCTAATGTTTTAAAGACGGTTATATATAAATCATAACGATTTACTGCATAGATCATTTGTGTGTTCTTTTTCAGTGAGCAGTATATTCTTTTTATGCTTTTATTTGATTACACGATATTCTAGTATATTAGGAGTCAGAATATAGCATGGCATATAATGTTTTATTAACTAGCAGGTGCACTTTGGATAGTCGAAGTGGTATGAAAATCTTATCTCATGAAACTATCCCTCTTTATATTTCTGATTCTTTTTTTTTAGTATGTAGCAAAATATTGCCCTTTAAAATGAATGTGTCTCATATTTTATATGCACCATACGTGGCTGGATTTATATAGAAACTTTTATCTGTCTTATACAGTGGATAACACATAACATAAAAGCTCTTATAAAACCTAGACTTGATGCCTGGCATGCTTGGAAACATAATCCAACAATCCTTACATGTCTATACTACACTCATCCATGCAACCTAGCAAAACAAGACATCAGACATTACAAATTCATCCTCCTCAAGTCTAAACAAAACATCCTACTTGACAGACCAAAAGCTCTTCGGGAAAGATATTAATTGCCTTATTGGTCAAAACAAATGCACAGCATCTAATTCCTTCCCGACGACATTTACTCCCACAGAATTCTAAACAAATTCATAAATCTTTCCAACTCAGACACTATTCTTAAAGCCCTAGAAACAGCGATCCACTCCCATCTTTCCTTCTTCCATTCTACTTCAAACTAATTAACTCTAAATATATCCAGTCTGTATTCAAACAAATCTTACTCGATGCTCCAACAGATGGCCAACACCCATGTTTCTTTATAACACAGCAGAGACTTCTTATCAAGACCTCTTGCACGTACATAACCTATGTCTTATACAAAACATTATGCCAAATGTATGGAAATCAGCCTTAGTCATACTCTTACCTAAAGACGCTAACTACATCACATTTCCATCCCCTCTCCATCTTACACAACCTAGGTAAGATATCTGAGAAACTAATTTACACTCACCTAGTTAAAAACATCAATAAATGTACGCCATCTTACAAACAGCACAGCATTTGGATTAAATATAGTACTATGACTCCAGTGGACACTAACAGATGAAATAGTCCTTAATATGGACAGAGGTCTGTTTCCTGGAGCAGTCTTTATCAGGATAACACGCACTTTTGATTTTGTAAACCAATCATTTCTCATAACCCTTATACTACAAGATATGTGTAAGAAAAGAAACCTCTGGTTCCACAACCTTTCTGATACATACTTTTCTGTCAAGGTTGGTTGTATCCACATCTTCTATAGCCCACTTAAAGACTTCCCTGACAGCATTAATTTTCTTCATCTTTATTAACAAACCTCTGTGTGACATACCTCAACTCTCAGTCTTGCTGTACACTGAAGAGATGGTAATCTGCCTCTCCAGTGACCCCTATCTGCCTTTGAACATAACCGGTAATCCCACTTCCACAAACTCCTAGCCTGGATTTCTAGCAAAAAAGAAAAACTTCTGAACCCTTCCAAAACAAAATTCATGGTTTGTGGCCCAAAACACAGACTCAGCAAACTTACCAGCTCCTTGAAATATTAATAACAAGTGACTCAAAGCAAAGGAGCTTGACAAATGTGGTTCCCAGAAGTCAGAGAGACTTAGTTATGCTGTCATGTATGAAAGGATATAAAATGAGTAATGCTAGAGATGGTATAAATAATACGTAAAAGTAGCAACATATATGGTGCTGTTATAGTGGCTAGTAGTAATTGGTAATGCATTTAATTGAATCAAGTAAGATGTATGACTTCAGTTTGGTGTTTTGTCATATAATTCATGCACCATGTTTTTCTGATGTGACTAGGTTGGTAGTAAGGTCTTTTATAGGTTCATAGGTAGGTACTAGGCTATTGGGTCTAGGGCCTATATAAGCCTAGCCAAAAAGGTACCCTGACTTTCGCCACCCAAGAAAATAATTTCCCTATGCCCCTGTCAAGCAGAGCCACAGAAGTGATCCCCTGGGTGAATTCCCTATCTCCCATCCGGACATCAAGATTTTTCTTGAAGAGTGCTAATGAGGAGCTTTGTTTGATACAGATAGGTAGTTCCCGGGGTCTGTGGTGACTCCCCCTTTGTGGAGTGGGATGACCGTTGCTGTGCGCCATTCGGTGGGCACAAAGCCTGAGGTAAGGCTATAATTGAACATGGTACTTAGGTGGGGTGTCAGTTCGTTCTGTAGTTTTACAAACTTTATTTATTATGAGATGTCTTTAAAGAGTTCAGTGGATGTTATCTATACTTGGAAAACATTGGATACTAATCAGCCCTGCTTCTGTAATGATAAATTTACTTAGGAAATCAAGATAATCATTTGGTGAGAAATTAATTAACCTTGATGGTAAAATCTTTTTTTAGAGAGAAAAAAGGGCTTCTTTGCAGTAAAGGAAAAATTGTTTAAATTGTCCTTTGACCAATGCTCAGTGTCTTAATAATAAAGTAGCTGGCCTGGAGGCTATTATAGCTAGTGATGAAATCGATATTCTGTTAATAATGGCAACCTGGCTTTGTGATAAGAAAAGATCTTTGACTATTCCAGGTTATAAGGGACATCATTTATGTAGACGAATTAAAAAGGGTAAGGGAGTTTCAATTTGTTTCATCTAGGTTATCATCTTTTTTGATGCTAACACTGAATTTCTATTGATGAAAATAAGAGACAAATGCCATTATTGATATATTGTTCTCTTTATCATCTTCCTAACATCAGTAAAGTAGATGATGCTTACTTTGTAAAAATATTGTCAATTGCTTCCTTAGTAACTTTGATATAGTAGTTGGTGATATAAATGAGTCAAACATTAGTCCATACCCAGTTCCAGTGGCGGCTGGTGACTTCAAATCAAAGGGGGGGGGGGGTTGCAGGAGACAGTTGAATGGGTGGGGTCAATGGGAATGGATTTGACCAACTAGAAAGGGGAGGGGCTATGCTCAAAACCACAAAAACTTTAATTAAATACGCTGCCCTGGGTGCCAAACCATCATTATGGGAGTCCAATCAAGACAAAATGAAGTGTAGAAGAAAAAATATATATTTCAATCCATTGGCTGCATGACAGCTTACTTAATTGTTTGTGTCTTTCAGCTTTTCCCGGTTAGGGGTCGCCACAGCGGAACTCCAGTCCGCTAATGATTGGCAGTAGATTTTTACGTACTGGCTTGCCAGGCCTAACGCACAACCTTCAATGAAGGAACGCCCATTACGCATGTCGCTACACAGAAGACGCTCTAACTGAGAATCGAACAGGCAACGTCTAACTGTGAGGTGACAACGCTACCACAGCACCACCACCGCATCTAGATGGAAACAAAAAGGATGTGAGGCATGCAAAAATAAATTACTTTTTAAATACGTTACTGGAATGCCAGTCAAAATCAAGTATAAAAAAAACAAGCAGCACTTAACTCAAATCATTTCTCCTTGCACTCCAGTTCTAATTATAATTTATATTCAGCTTTATTAAAGTACCAAGTAACATGCTGAAAGTAGCAATCTCTGTGATACCCCCACTTGCAAAAATGTTTCTTATCCAAAAAAGACCTGCTGCCTGACAACTATCTACTTGTTTCTTGGGGAAAACATGATCAAAGTAAGAAATGAAAAGCAAACAAGAAACAAGCTCAGCATATATTGCTTAAAGGATTACTGCACAGGATATGGACCACACAAGATAGATTGGCATTCTGTTTAGTTTGCAGGTGAAGCCTGTAATGAGCTTAACATAATCTAATCCTAGCCTTTATTACAAATACTGTCATATGCATTTCAATACCCAAGGCTTATGCATTATCTAGTTATGTAAGTATTCTCTGCATGGCAATAACAGAAAGGCTTTCAATGTTGGCAATACTGCTTATTAAAACTTACTTGCATCTTACAATATCAGACAAGCTTACCTGATGGTCATTAAAGCACTGCTACTTAAACACAGAGCAAAAGGCACTTTCTGAATAATAAGCATATATCAACAGTATAAAAATATGACAGAAACCAGAACATTCTGCAAAATCAATGACAGATGAAAAGCCACTGTAGTACTTGTGTTTACCTTGGATGGGGGGAATAGTCTGCACATTTACACTGCATAACTGCTCCTTGCCTTGCTTGGACACATCCAGAGTCACTACATGGGGGAGTGGGGTGCAACAAGTTTGTCACAATTTGAAATGTCTCTGGCTGACTGCGATGGCCCTGACACATTTGTCATACCTCTCAACTTCAGAGCAAGAAATCTGGGCAAAGCCATACACAGAAGTGGGACAAAGGCCCAAAAATAAGGACAATTTTTAAATATTGCTCTTATAAACTTAGAAAGATAATAGAGTAGTAGGTCTTGCATTAGTATGAATTTTCTGAAAGGTACGAAATCTGAAACTCAAATGTCTTTCATTATTTTCTAACTTCAGTCTTTAATGATTTGCCACTAATTTGCCAAAAAAATACAATTTTATGAAAAATGGACCAAAAATGTGATGCAAAAATATAAAATAGCCACACAATACAGCTGGGAACCTGTCAAAGAAGGGACACTTAATATTAGTACTGCTAACTTGAGCAGCTGACAAAATAAAAGAATCTACATGCATTTCTGAAATAAAAGTAATCTATAACTGATTATTACAGTTATTTATTAATTGTAAACCCTCCATGTTTTCTTCCAAAATTGCCATTTTGCAGATGGATTATTAGGGGAAGAGCAACATTTTGAACCAAAATCGGGGACAGTTGAGAGGTTTGGATATGCCTAATTCTATAAAGCAATTTTATTTGCACGTACCTCTCAACCTGTTAATGCAGGAAATCTGGACAAGGCCAAATATATTGGGGGAACATACAAACACTACTAAAAATTGCTCTTGTATAAACTTAAGACAGTGGATAGAATAAAAGGTCTTGCTTTAACATGCATTTTTCTGAAGGTTATGATGTAAAACTCAATGTTTGTCATTTAGTGACTTCATTCCTAAATGATTTGTCAGAAAACCACACATTTTATGAGGAACAAACCAAAAATAAAAAGCAAATATCTATTCATTCTGCAAAAATATGGACAGCTGAGAGGTATAGTTCAACCAGAGCTATCTGTGTTTGCTGCCCTTCCCCTCTCAAAATCATGGTCGATTGGAGCCTTCTCCCTGCAACCATTCCAGTGTCCCATTTCTTGGTTATTTTGCCCCATTTACCATAAGCACTGTAATGTGCATACTGCTTTACTTCTGTGATGATTTGGATTTCATTTGAAAGTTTTATTTTGCATTTTTACAGCACAAACCCCAATAGATATCTGCTAAACAAAGCAGTGCAGTCTCACAATGAAAACAGACTTAGCATTAAAACTTCTCTGCCCTTGAAACTCACATGCATTGAAATGGCATTGAAACCCACATTCAAAGAAAATACATTTTGCCAGTGGCAGATAAAGATTAACTTTTGGGCTGTTTTCAAATCATAGGCCCCTTGAACACGAAACATACACATGCTCTTTGATACACCTTCCCGATTGTATTAAATTGTATTCCTTGTACAATACATTACAGTTGTTAGAGGGCATTTTAAATTTATTGTTTTGAACATTAGCAAACAATGAAACAAAATGCATGCGCCAATGACAAAACTACCCAATTCAGAACATTTCCATCATAAAAGTCTACTCAACCTTCTACAGTCCACCAGTATCAGTAAATATGCACAATCTCTGAAGTGTGAAAGTCATCTAAATCATTCCTCATTAAAGAAATCTGTAACAATGAAGAGGTTGCTGCTAGCAAACAACTTTATATGTCATTGTTTATTCATCTACAAATAAAGTGCCTGTTGCCCTTGAGGAATAAATTGCCTATGTTGCATGCATTAAAAAAAAATTATAAGCTAGTAATATCGCAATAGGGACTGTATGGCAAACTGATAACAGGTTTATAGTTACTACTCTAGGTATCTTCGCCAAAAAGGACTGCAGCATCCACCCACTTTACAACACAGTACAGTATCAGCAATGCATCTATCTACTGTGGGAGTAGAACCCACAACCTTCTGCATCAAAAGCAAGGACACTACCTGTTGTGCTATTAATAATGCAAGCAGACTCAGAATAAGCAGCACTAAAGTTTTGTTCCCCTGCAGCTCTCAGCTCGTTGTAAAATCTACTTGACACACAGTTGTATCTCTGAACTTTGCAGCACAAGAAATCTGGAAAAAGTCGAAATTTATTGGGGGGTGGACAAAAGCCCAAAAACCAGGGACCACATTTTAAACATTGCTTGTACAATGTTGGAAACTTGCTAGAATAAAATGCTGTGTTACCACCATACATTTCACTGCCACGTCTTTAACCCAGGGGACATTGTGCAAAAGAGTCAGAGAAACATGCCACTATGCCAAATCAGCTGTTTTGTGAAAGAGAGGAAGACAAACTTAATGGGCTACCATTTAGTGAATTCAGTTCTCACCATAGCTGTCAACCTCTTGGCACAAAACACCTGAACAAAGCCAATAATGGGGGAATACAGCCCCCAAACATATTCAGTGAATTCAGTTCTCAACATAGCTCTCAACCTCTTAGCAAAAAACACGTGGACAAAGCCAGTAGTGGGAGGGGGGGATACAGCCCCCAAACATTCAATGAATTCAGTTCTCACCATAGACAGCTCTCAACCTTAGCACAAAATACCTGGACAAAGCCAATAACGGGGGAATACAGTCCCAAAAATAGGGACAAATTTCAAATATCCATGTTATAAACTTAGACATCTGCTAGAATAAATAGTTTTGTGTTACCATGTACTTTCTGAAGAATATGAAGTCTGAAATTCAAACGCCTGTTATTTTTAAACATTTAACCAGGAAACTACTTTGACTTGGAACAAAAGACAATTTTCAGCAGAGCAGGGAGAAACTCCAGACACATCTTTGTAAGATGGGAGGATATGCAGACTCCACACAGAAGGCACCCCAGCCAAGAATCAAACCAGAGAACCTGTAGCTGTCAGGCAGCAATGCTACCAGTGCACAACTGGACTACAGACTTTGCAAGGAAAAATGTAGATACAGAAACCACAGATTTTATGAGGAACAGAACAAATATGGGGCAGAAATCTGCAAATATTTTTAGAAATGATGGTGGATAGGGAATTCTGGTCCTTGTCACCTGCATCCAAGGTACAGGGTTCAAGCCTGAGTATCTCTACCCATCACCATTTGTTCTCTCTAGCCACCAGTATATAGCAACTGGGGCATTTCACACACACACACACACACACACACACACACACACACACAGTACCCGTTTCATGTACAAAGCCTTCACCTACCTGTTTCTTGAGCATACTCCATGTGTACAAAGCCCATCCAGCCAGCGACCATTTGTTCAGCAGTATAATCCACTCATGAAGCCTGCACAGCAAAATCCCTGCGAGAGCTCTCAGCTCACCCCTCAATGGCCCTGCCTGCAGGGGAAGCAGTCTCCTCAGTTCTGTGTGGTTGTCACCGCACAGATTCCTGGGTATTTCACAGCACAGACTGATGGGTACCTCTTTGTTTGCATTCAGACTGCTGATAAAGGCAGTCTGAATTCACCAATGGGCACATGGGCAGAGGAGTCGGGACTCGATTCTTTGTTTCACAGATTTTTTTTTCTTTTGTTTTTTCTAGGTGGGAGGGCAGTCCGATAGCACAAGTCACCCCTGCCCAGTTCTAATTGTAAAGAAGTTCATAAAATTTTAGTAGGTAGTGATCTGATGTTGTTAATCTTCATTCATTCCTTACTGAAGGGTATTTGTTCCATCCCTGGAACCAAGTTGGCTGTTATAACAAGCTCACGCCAAAAAACTCTCAAGCTAAGCTTACCCATAGTGCCCCTCTCTCTGTCACCTCAGATCTTGTTTGCCATCTATACTACAAGATGTGTCAGCCAGCTCTCAAGCTAAGTCATTTAAAAATATTATACTTCTAAAATTTTTCTCTTAGTTACTTGTAAAATTTCTTTTTCTGTGTTAGTCGTTTAGAGTTTGCTTACCCTTTGAAGTATTTTCTTCTTTTCTTTACCAAGTTTGTGGTATTCTTCGTATCATTGCTGGCACAGGCCTTCCTTTACATCTGAGGTAATTCCCAATACCATTGCTGGTATCTCTCCTTTCTTCTGTCTCTCCCCTTTCTTCCTTTCTTTACACATTGGGTATTTCTTGTCTTACCATTGTTGGTAAACAAAAAACAACAAAAAAACAGAACAAAAACAAACAAAAAAACTCCTTTTTTCTTCATAGTGTGTAATTTGCTGTTATAGTCATGTATACTGTTGTTAGACAGGTGCTTACTCTAATTTTGTTGATGGCTGATAAAAAAGGAACAACAGGCTTCAAGCAGTGTGATAAGTGCAGCAGAAAAATGCCGAATTCAGACAGTCATTTGCTTATGTTTATTGTCTCAGGGTACAGCATTTGAAAGTTGAATCTCCGTGAGACATATGTAAGGGCTTTAGTGCCTGTACTTTGACTGAAAGAAAAAAATAAATGATTTTCAAGGATCTTCTAAAAACTCCTTCCTCAGAGGCTATTTCTGAGATGGAGGGCTCAACCCCTTCTAAAATGGAACACAAGAAAATAAGCCATTCTGTTCCTTCATCTCCACACCTTAGTGACTCTAAATCAGTTAAATCTTTGGAACTGAAAGCAAAACTACCTAAATTGAACCAGAAATCTCAGCACTGGGGCCTCAAATCCCTTCTACAGTGCCATTCTTGATACCAGGACCTCAACCACCAACTACGGTACCGTCCTTGGCACTAATGCTTCAACCTTCAGCTATGGTACCGTCCTTGGCACCAATGCTGCAAGCTCCCCCCATGGTACCTCTTGTGAGTAAGGAACCATTCAAAACTTTATCTTCATGGTACAAACTACAGCTACAGTACAGATCCCCCTATTGGCACCCAAAATAGTTTTCCCAACTCTGGTTACTGTCCCCCCCATACATCTTGTTGGTCCTTTGACCACAGTGCCAAAAGGTGAGATACTGCCTCGGACCTGATACTCCCCATCGGTAGGTCCCTTTTTTTGGACAGCAGTGCAGTCCCTTTTAAGAATGCCCTGATTCTCCATCAGGGATGCCAACCTGCTCTTCCAGAAGTCTTTTAGAATTTGACGTAGTGAAACTTGTGGATCAGCTGTTGGCAGCCAGAGGATTTCCAACTTCTTCCAAATCCACCCTCCCACCTTGAGCCAAGGAATTTTCTCCACAGACTCCAACATATATTCCTTCTTTGACCTCCTTGGAGATATCAGAGCCCTTGACATCAAAGCCTATCCTAGTACCGTTTTCTTCAGTTCCATTGGTAGACCTTACCATGGCTCCAGAGCCTACCCTATGGACATCGACTCACTCAGAGCCAAGCCATCCTCGGGATCATGACTGGGCTGTTGGCACCATGACCCTTAGTATGGCACCTATTATTTCTATGGCACCATATAACAGTTCCGGTTGTCTTGGTGACACCAAGTGCTCTTGTGGCTCCTTCCCTGGGGGTGGGCTTGTCAGAGTGGGGTGTGACCCTGATCCCGAGGTTGTCTTTCCTGGTCCAGGCTCCCACTCCTGTTTAGGTGGTCCTGCTTTCCACGTGATGGAGAGGATACTTGCCTCTGCAGGCTCACAGCTGGTTCCTTCGGCACTAGAGACTCATATATTTCTGTCCTCTGAACCGCAGCTGACACAATCCACTACTTTAGGACATCGAGCACGGGAACCTCAAGATGCCTTTCCACAAGGTACCCACTCATCAGAGTCCCCTGCTGAGGAGGTACCACATAAGAGATCATGTAAGAGGAAGCACATGGATTATCCCGAGGAATCCCTTACTGAAGATACAGACTGCAATGAAGGGGAAAGGGTCCCCAATGTCACCCCCTGAGGATGTCTCCTTTGGAGCCATATTGGAAATTTCAATGCAGCAAGGAGAATGAAAGCCCACCAACTCTTCTTCTGAGGAGTCTGTATTCTTGCAGGCTTTCCATGCTCAACCCTCTACTTCTTGGGTGACCCCACCTGCAGATGACCTAGTGCAGCTCATTGTGGAGCTGGCTTGGAGGAATCCTGACATTGTTGAACCTATCCCCTGGAGACCAGACAAAATTATTTCTTCACCGGAGGACAGTCCACATTGGTCCAAAGGCCTACCAGTAGATGCTATGGTGGTGGTGGTGGTGGCCACTAAGAAAGAGCTCACTGAAGAGAGTCATACTGTCCATCCCCCAAACAGGGAGTCTCAGGTGATTGACAGGTTAGGGAAGTGGGTGATTTGCTCATCGAACTTTGCCAGCTGGTCCTTGAATTATTTGGCACACTTTACCCGGTTCCAGAGAGACCTAATTTCAGAATTCTTGGTAACCTTAGCAGGAGCAGTTTCTGAGGAGGTACATGACAAAGTTGCCTCACAGCTTGCCACCCTGGAATCTATATCTAACTCATCCATGTTGTTAATATCTCATACTACTGAAGGGGTGGCTAGAGCAGTGGGTGCAGACATTGTCATGAGACATCATGCCTGGATGCACTTATGTGATTTTGTGGGCCCTTTTAAGTCTTCCTTTTTAGCACAACAGTGGAAGCTTCCTCTCTTTTTGGCTCAGAAGTGAAAGACACATTGGCCAGGTGTCAAAAGGATGGGAAGACCTTGTCTGCCATGGGCGTATGTTTTTCCGCCCCCCCCCCCGAACAATCTTACTTTAGGAATCAGAGAAGCGGAAAGATGTGGTACAAGAGGTCCCAGGGTCCTTTCTGTGACACATTTGGTGCATTTATCCCTCCAGAGCAGAGGGGGGATCTCATCTGGAAGACACCCCCACAGAGGCAGAGGGTGTCTGTGTAATCAGGGATCCAGAGATTCTTTCTCTGGATAACCCTATCAGCACTTCTGAAGAGCGGCCTGATTGCTTATCTCTGGAAGCAGATGGGGGATGGTTTTCTCTGCACCACTTTGCCTGGCAAATGATAACCACAGATTTTTGGTTGCAGACGATAATTACCAAAGGTTATCACATCCATTTCAATCTTTACCCAAGGCCACTAAGGCATATTCCTGACATTCCACCCAGTCAGAGAGAAGCATCAGCTCAATAAATACAAAAGTTGCTCCAAAAAAGTCATACAAGCAGTCCCACCAGACCACATAGGATCCGGATTTTACTGAAGGTTCTTTTTAGTGCCAAAAAAATACAGGGCACTGGAGGCCAGTCTTGGACCTCAGCATCCTAAACAAATTTTTCAAACAAACAAAATTCCGGATGATCATGGTTCAGTCTATACTACCTTTTCTAGAAAAAGATGATTGGATGTGCTCGATAGATCTTCAGGATGCATATTACCACATAAAAATGGACAAATGCTCCAGAAGATTCCTCCGCTTCTACTACCAGTTCCGCATGCTGCCCATTGGTCTCTCTATGGCCCCCAGAGTGTTCACTAAATGCATGGCAGTGGTAACAGCTTACTTGAGACTGCAAGGATTCCGGGTAATTCTGTATTTAGATGATTGGCCTCTTACCACCCCCACCAAGCGTCTACTGGTTTCAGCCTTACATTACACTCTACAGCTAGCAGCATCATTAGGGATCTCAGTAAACGAGGAGAAGAGCAAGTTGACTCCTTTGCAAACCCTGGAATCCATAGGGGCAACTTTCAACTCCCAGTCTTGCCTAGTTGCCCCCCCCCACTGCACAGACTAGAAAGACTAAGATCTCAGCTCCAGGTGATACTCTCTCAGGACAAAGTTCCAGCTCGGGCAGTTCTTCAGCTATTAGGATCTATGGTAGCATTGATTACGATAGTTCCCCTGTCAAGACTACACATGAGGATTCTTCAGTGGCTTTTACTAACACAGTGGTCTCTCCCTTTTTTAATTTCTCCAAATTGTTTGGGTTTCGAATACCATGACAGGAATGGACCCCATTTCTGAGTCAAAGTACGATTAAAATTCATGAAATTAGTATTGTTTCACTCTTTGATGTCAGCCAAAAGTGCTATTTGCAGCACCCACAATGTGCCCAGCAATGACTCCCCCTGCAATTCATATGGAGTTACTTGTATTGCTAGAATATATAAATCTGCTTGTAGACTCTTTTTTTTATAAGACCTGTTGCTCCTTCTACTATTGGAACTATCTGAGTACCTTTCTTCCACATTGCTCTAGTTTCTGCCTCCAAAATCTGATATTTTATGATTTTTTGCCTCTCTGTATGCCGGACACAGTAGTCACTGGGTGTGGCAATTTTAATGATCAATGCTACCTTTGTCTTCTTTTCTTGGACCACTATATCTGATTTTCTGGCATCTATCTTTTGAACTGTCGGCAATGGATGATCTCATGTGATGTAAATGTCATAATTTTCTATGATGCTTTGTGGTTCATGATTCCAGTGTTTTTCAGCCACTTCAATAACATAATATTTGCATAATCCCCAGTGCAACAGTCTCGCCACATTATTATGCCTTTCAGTATACTGTCCTTCTGCCATTAGTAGGTCGCAACCAGCAATGAGGTGGGCAACTGTTTCCAATTCTTTTTTAAAAAACCTACATTTGTCTGTTTCTCCCACATGTTCAATGGACTTTGTAAACCACATGTACTTAGCCCACTATCTTGGGCCACCAATATTAACTTTTCATCTCTTAGTTTGAATTCACCCCTCCTTAACCATTCCTGTGTTTGTTCCTGACCAGCATGAGGTTCTTCCAGAAGTTTTCTATACTTGCAACTATATTTATGATTTTTCCACATTTCTTGCCTTTTCATCTGGTCCTTCACCGTATATTCTTTCTTTTGTTTTTTTTTTTTTTTTGCACATTCAGTTGCTGCCTGATGTTTATCTACTTCTGGTTTGATTACCATTCCTGCTTGATGCCGATACACTTCTGCTAAATTAAGCAGAGAAGTCATCTTAGATTTATTCTCCTCATATTTCAAAATGTTCACTATATTTGGGTCTCATGAGGTCAGCAGATATGACTGGATTCCCACGTTTGCAGATCTATACATGTAATCAATTTGAAGGAGGCCCATCCCTCTTTAGGAACAAGGAATATATAATCTTGGTATGCACTGATTTTTATAGATCATTTGATGGGCATGAAGCATCCTTCTTGTTTTAATATATAATCTATCCAACACATTTTAGGACCAATCAATTACTCCAAAACTGTAAGTTAGGACAGGAAGAGCAAATTGGTTTATAGCTTGGATTTTGCTCCTAGATGTCAGTACTGTGTTCAGGATTAATTTAAGTCTTCTGAAGTATTCCTTACTGATTTCTATACGCATTTGTTCATGTTTTATTGCTGATCCTTCATCAGTTCCCAAGTATTTATACACACCCTCTTGCTCAAGTTCTTTTATATCAAATTATTGTCCCAAACTGATGTTTTCTTGGTGCTGCAATTTTCCTGCTTTAAAGGTTGGGTTTGCACATTTATCAGGGCCAAATGACATTCTAATATCATCTGAAAAAGTTTTGATAACCTGCAGCTGTGCTTTCAGTTCCTCATCTGATGAGCTATACAGTTTTAATTCATCCAAATCAAAACAAAGTGTCAAACCAGAGATATCAAAGGCAACTGTGAAAAACACCAGCACAGAAGGAAAAACAGTTTATTTAGCGCTTTCATCCACCAAATGGCTGGACTTCCTCAGAATACAAACCAGAGCATAAGCATTGGGTGTTTCACTTTAATTTTGTCTTTATGCATCAAGAATTAATTATTCATTGAATTCATTACTTGGTGCTATTGACTTTAATTGGGCGGGTATTTATATGCTTGTTCAGTGTCTGGTTTGTATTCTGAGGAAGTCCAGCCATTTGGCAGATGAAAGCGCTAAATAAACTGTTTTTCCTTCTGTGTTGGTGTTTTTCACAGTTGCCTTTGATATTTCCAGTTTTAAATCAACAACAAAGAGAAGATGAAAAGTCTTTAGACTTTGTTGTTCTAGGAGCCAAGTTATAGCCATGGCCTAAGCTAAGTAAATAGCTTAATGGGTTAAGAGCAAGGCAGACTAGCAATGGTGACAGAGTGTCACCCTGGAATATCCCCCTTTGAATTTTTATCCCTGGGCTAACAATTTGTCCTTTATCATGGCTTAATTGCCAAGTGGTCTGACACTGTTTCATGGTCACTGTAATGTAGTCGATCAGTGTAGGGTGTATCTTATACATTTTTATCCAAGAATGTGGGATACTATCAAATGCTTTTTTGTAGTCAATCCATGCCATACGTACATTCTTCCCCTTTTTACAGTTCTCCACTATGACTTTAACAACAAATCATCCTTTGTTCTGTATGACTTTCTTTTATTTCCCTTTTGCTCTACTGCCATAATTGAGTTTTCTTCTAAATGACTATAAACTCTGTCAGCATCAATTCCAGTGTATAGATTATACATTGTTAGAAGGCAAGTTACTGGTCTGTAATTTTTGGGGTAGCTTGCAGGTTCATTCTTTAGTAGGAGCATTGTTTTACCTGTTGCTAGCCAGGTTGGTGCCTGTTTGGGATGCGCATATAAATAGTTTGTACTCATGGCTAAGTCTTTGTGCAAAGATGTTAATACTTTTAACTAAATGTTAGGTACTGCATCTGGGCCAGGGTTTTCCAATTAGAAGCTTTTCTTAACTTTGTTTCAATCTCTCTGGCTGTTACTTCATCCCATTTCATATCCTGCACCTTTAAGCTTCCTATTCTTTCTTTTATCCATTTAGCATCTTTGTTGTGTTCCACAGGATCTTCATAAATAGCTCTCCAAAATGCATCTATTTCTTCTTTTTTTGGTGGTCTTTCAATTCCTTTTACCTTGTTTCCCAAGTCTCTATAAAATTTTTTGGGTAATCAATAAATTGCTTATTTTGTACTTTTCCTTTATATTTATCTGTGTATCTTCTAAGTTTTTCCCCCTGTGCTGAAATTTTTAGTTTATTTGCGATAGTGCATGATAGATCCTGGTCTGTTCTAATATTGTGCATTGCTTTTATCACATCTATCTTTCTTAGTATTTTTGTTGCTCCCTCTTCTATAGTCTTCTAAGTGGCATTTCTTGTCTTAGTTGCTTTAAAGTTTTCTCTGTTAGATACTTCCTTTGTCTCACTACCCTGTGTTCTTGTCATAGAACGTCATCAGTTATTAGCTTAGCTGTACAGTAATATATCCTGTTTACTTTGTTATATCGCATGGATCTCTGTGGAGAGTCCTAATCACTGTGTTTGTTTTATCAGACTTCTGACTTTTAGGATTTTATTGACATTCTGCAATATGTTTCTTTCGTTGATCTTAATATATCTATCTATGTCCATTAAATCCAGCAACTCTTCCCTTAGTTCATTTTCTTCCAAACTGAGAGTACATCCATTGTTTTCCATTTCCTGTGGGCATTCTATAGAAAGATCTATGGCATCTTCCTGTGGCACATTCTCTTTAATTTCATCCTGTGCTGTCCATTGCTCTATCATGTGGGAACTTACTGGCCTATCACTCCTCAACATTGACTGCATCAGAGTTTCCACAATTTCCTGTTCCTTCCCTTGCTGACCAGCTTCAAGTGAACATTTATACTGGTTTCCTGTGGAAGGCTCCAAAATATCTTGATATGGCACTTGACCAATTGCTTCCTGTTCCACTGGTTTTGCCTTAATTTGGATATCCATTGCTCTATCCTGTTGTGGTGCTTTCTGCATTAGATTTTCTACACTGAATCCTTCACTTTGCAGGTGCTCCATAACCTCAATTTCTATTTCTTTAATTTCTCCATTACTAATCTCCTTTTCTACTTTTCGTCTTAGTCTTCTTATCTTCTGTATTGTAAAGTTTTCCATACCTGGGTTCCTTTGCCTGTATTTTTCTTCAAATATCTTTGGTGCTGCTATTTTTGTATTGGTGAGTTTTGCTTTCTCCTTTGCATAAATATTACACCATATTAAATCCCTTTTTCTTTCCTAAGTTCATATTTCTTCCTCAGATGTCTCTGGATCTTCCTGCTTCTCCTTATTCTGGGGAGTCACTTCATCATGCCATGATGTAATCTGTGTTGGGCCTTCTACATTAAATCATTCACTTTGCAAGCACTCCATAACTTCAACTTCTATTTCTTTAACTCATCTTTGTGTTATTAATTTTTGTATTGTAAAATTTTCCATATCTGGATGTCTTTGCCTATATTTCTCTTCGAATATCTTTGAGACTGCCTTCTCTATATTAATTAACTTGTCTTTCTCCTTTGCATAAATATTGCACCATATCAAATCTCTCTTTCTTTCCCATGTCCATATTTCTTTTTTATACTTTTCAAAAATATCTTGGTTTTGTTGTTTATATTTTTGCACTTCCTCAGATGCTTCTTTTTCCAAACAAATCAAATTTTCTTGATCTATATAATGTTTTTCAAAAATCTGTTGTATTAGTTAGTGCAGATTTTCATTTGAAGCTTCTGATAGCTTTTTCCTGTGGAAGTATTATCTTTCCTCTAATTTATCTCTTAATCTTTTTGTATATCCTCTGTCTGGAATTTCTGGGCTTTTTGCATAATAGTAACAATACATAATTTATTTATTATCCTCAATAGTCCACTCTATCATCTTTATGGCTCTTCTTTGGTCTATCAGTTTTTTTCTGAGTTTTGTGGACTGCTACTTCCTTCTACAACAGGAGGCCATCCTCCCCCTGGGCCTGGCCCCATTTTAGGAATGTTACTGTATTTTGAGGATTCAACACTGTCATTTTTTTCCTGTCCTGGCACCAGTGCGCCTACCAGTATTAGATACTTCTTTATCCTGGGTCTTGGGCACCCAGCTATCCTTTTTTGTTTTTGACTTCTGTCCATGCTATATGCTATAAAAATACAGTCTATATATCAGTATCGCCTTGGTGAGATTTTGTGAAAAACAGGGTCCACCTCGCATAGGTACTCACCAAGACTTGAGGATGATTCCATTTCAGCACTACTACTCCTCTCCTTTGCTTGCTGACTTTTCATCTCTCCATTAGGACCCCTTTGACTCATCCTGTGTCCTTTCAGATTCTCATAACAAATCGATGTAAACAAGACTTAATTTGGTGGATGAAGCCAGAGAAAGACCTATGGAACCATCCTTTCTCCCCCTCCTAGCCCAAGGCTGTAGTGACCCATGACTCTTCCCTAATGGGGCAGGGGGGGCATTTCCAAGGAAAGATAGTCCAAGGCACTTGGTCACCCATGGAGGCCAACCTGCATATCAGTGTTCTAGAATTGAAGGCAGTGCTTCTAGCATTGTAAGCATTCCAATCTGCCCTCCCATCAGGGACAATTGCTATCCAGTCTGACAACATGTCTGTAGTCTGGTATATCAACAAACAAAGGGGAACCAAGTCCTACCCGTTGTGTTGAGAGGCCATGATAATTTGGCAATGGGCGATAGCTAGTGATGAAATCAATATTCTGTTAGTAACATCAGCCTGACTTTGTGATAAGGAAAGACCTTTGTCTATTCCAGGTTATATGGGACATAATTTATGTAGACTAATTAAAAAGGGTAAATACGTTTCAATTTGCTTCATCTAGGTTTTCATCTTTTTTGACGTTAACACTAAATTTATGTTGATGAAAATAAGAGACAAATGCCATTATAGAGATATTGTTCTCTTTATCACCTTTTTAACATCAGTAAAGTAGCCAATGCTTACTTTGTAAACATATTGTCAGTTGCTTCCTTGGTAACTTTGATATAGTAGTTGGTGACCTCAGTGAGTCGAACATTAGTCCATACCCAGCTCTAATTGTAAAGAAGTTCATAAAATTTTAATAGGTAATGTTATAAGAGGCTATTCACAAATACTTAAAGATGGCACTAAGAAAGGTAACATTTTAAATTTGTTTTGACCGAGTAGTAAATTGTTAAAAAATCTTGTTAAATTGATTCTCAGCTTGTCAACTCTGTTCATCTGTGTGCTATTTTTGAGTTAGGGCTACCTGTCTCCTTGACACTTAAGTTGTTCCAATCAAAACTAAGAATTTTTATAAAACTGATTTTGATGCATTAAGTTCTGCTAATTTCTTCGAACTGAGAAAACATATTTTCTGGCCAACCAGTTCAGGACCGGACATTGTTTTGTAAGTATATTAAATAATCTGATTGACCATTTTATTGTTGATAGAATTGTAGCTGACAAAAGCATTTGTAAATTTCCCTGTTGTAATGATTTAGCCAGGATCAAATGTAGAAAAAAGCAAGTTATGGACACATTATACAGCTCATCCTACATCACAAAATAAGTTGTTATAAGAACTATTGGAAGTTATATCAGAGTAAAATCTATGGTACTAGTTGAAACAGGGGAAGCGCAAGAAATTAGGACAGAGTGGGATTTTGGCTGAGGATCCTTAAGGAGAATAACAATAGCCATACAGAATATTATATACATGAAGTATCGGAAAGTATTCTAAGAACTAAGCCAACATGAGAATGTAGAAAGGAGATTCTGCCAGTAGGGATGACTGCAATTAGGGATACAGAGAATAGGTAAGAAGAGGGGGATGGAATTTACTGGAGAAAACTGGCAAAACAACCAAGGTATTGGGAGCAAGTAATTAGAGAGGGAAAGGTAATAGAATGGGAACCGGCCAATAAGTAATTTGGACTGCAGGCTAGACATTGCCTTCCCTATCAAGGATTGTTATCAGAGTTTAAGAAAAGAGAAAGGAATATGGGTATCCTAAGCAAAAGACCAACACTAGTAAACTATTTAGTAGAATCTAGAACAGAAGCTGCTGTTAAAAATGAATAATTAGTAGGGCATATAAAATATTACATGATAACTATAGGAATCAATCAGAGGTTAGAAAGGATTGGGAAGAGACTGGATAAGCATTTTAAAAAGAAACAATGGGAGGATATATGTATGGCTCCCAAATATGCAACAAAGAATAGAAAATTTAAGATCTTTGCTTGAAAGTGTTTGCATAGGTATTTTTATACCCCAAGCAGATTCCAAAGAAATTTACTCAGGTAAATTGTAAATGTTGGTGGTGTGATGTGGAAGAAAGAGGTAAATGGGAAAATATTGTTTGGTAGTATAATGAGGTGACATACTTTAAACAATTCCTGCAGACTACTCTGCCAGAGATACTGGGTGAGCATATTGGTGTAACTAAGGAAATGGAATTTTTGAGCTGTGATACAGAATCTGAATTGCTTAGACATATTAAGGCCTTGCTGAGGTTAATTCTGGTGCCTGCCAAAAAAAGCAATTACTAGAAAATGGAAATCAAAGTCTAAACCAGTGATCTCAAACAGCCCTTAAACCACCATAATTATAGATAAGGGAAGCAACTAGACTATTTTCTAACTACTTTGCCTGCTTTTCCTTTTGCCTTGGAGATTTTTTACCCTGGGCTAAGTTTGCTAGTTCAAATACAGCACCAGCGGTTATTTGAATTTGAGACCCCTGGGCTAAATCAACAGTACTACTGGTAGCTAATATAGTAACAGTGATAAAAGAACTGGAAGTAGGATCTTTAGAAAGGGATAGGAATAAATTATACAGAATACAAATGGTAATTGTGGGAACAATACATGCATAATAATGTTTTGGAACATGACTGAGGTTTAAGGTAAGGCAGTAATTGAATGAGCTATGTAATGTTTGACTGACAATGACTGTATAGAAGATTATAAGTGATGTGTAATATTTCAAAACCAACAAAAATGGATCCAGTGTCCCAAAAACACTTAATACAAATATACTAAAAAGTATTTACCGGAGTTTGTTATTGGTGTTTTTGATGACCAAACACAGCTCTTCATACCATATTGTCACGTCTTTGAGTTTTTTGATGTATAATGTTTGTAAATGAAAGTATGTCAGCATGGTTTGTATTCTTTTATATAAATGTATGATTGCCTATGGCATAAGTGATGTCAATGAAGATGTTTCTTGTCTAAAAAAAAGTCTGCTTGATGGGGTTAATTATATTACAGGGCCTAACAACTTTGTGAATATGTTTGCTGAAGGATTCTTCAGTAACTCACTCAAAAAAATTCAGTTAACTGTGTAGGCATTTTATTTAATAACTGTCCACTTTTTAAGGTAGATGATATTAGAAAAGTGTTATTGAATTTTTTGAAAGGCATTGCATAAAAGCCTTGTCCCCTGTATTAATCATCTATTTCAAAACTCTTTTGAAGCTGGATATGTTCCAGACATTTGGAAAGATGCCATAGTTATCCTTATACAGAAATGTAAAGCATCTTGAGGTGAATTTCTTGGCATTAATGTCTCAAATACACAAGGCATCTTTTATGATCACTGACCCACTCATAATCCTCTATGTTATAGATATGAAATGCAAAGTTTTTTTCAGTACCAGCAGGTATTCCCCAAGTTACACACGGTAAACACATTAGTACACAAAATTACACCTGTCACATGACAAATTTAGCCCTATACCATGTTAACCCTCATGCTGTTATTACACACAAATATATGTGTGCGTGTGTGTGTGTGTGTGTGTGTGTGTGTGTGTGTGTGTGTGTGTATACAAGGCAGCCGAGGTACTTTGTCCAAAATATATATAATATATATATATATATATTTTTTTTTTAAATTAAGATGCAAGACAATATTGCAGTTAAGTGATGAAAACTCTTATTTCAGGAGATGAAACAAAATTAACATACAAACTCTGCAGTCTCTCATACCAGTTTAAATTTAGTCCTAATATCAGTTCAAGCAGCTTCCTCCTGGATAGTTTTATTTCATCAGAATATTTCCAGATTGTCTGAGGCTCCATCAGATTGTCTCTTATTTACAGTACATCTCCCAAAATCACTGTTCCAGGCAGCTGCTGTCACCTTCATTGCATGACATAAATTTTAACTGCAGCACATAGAAATGCATTTAATCATAACAACATGATTGCATTTCAAGCTGTCATAACTCCAGTTTGGGCTTTAACTTTTGTCCTGCTGAGATGTATCCATCCAAACTCAGCTTGGAGTCTCCATCTGGATGCAGTTACCATGGGTCCAGCAGAGAACAAGTCCAGCACAGCAAATAACGAATTTTAATCAGTCGAAACTTAGTGAGTTGAGTTCTAGATTTTTCTCCCCAATTAGGTGAGTGTTAATCAGTATGTAAATGTACACACACATATGCAAAAGGTCAACATATGTAGAAGGTCGACAGCTGTGGTTGATTAACAATTCCTAGATGAGGGAATATTCCCTTTTCATGGGGATTGTCTGATCTCAGAGATCTGATGTTGTCCATTTCATTCTGCCTCACTACTGGGTTTACGGATCCAATATTGGATCCAACTCGGCCACTTCTCAAGACTTATGATCCGAGCCTCAAGCTCCTCCCACTCCCATAATGCCCCACTCCTCTTCTAACCCCTCAGCTCCCATTTGCCACCTTCCAGCTTAGACACAATTCTGTAGCCTCAGCTAGAGATATGTGATTATTTCCTAACTCTTTGGGTCTATTTCTGTAGTGATCTCCCCTCCCTTTTTAGCTAGTTTTAGCTAAGTTTTTGCTAGTGTTAGGATTGTTTGCCCTTCCCCCTCCACATTTTCTTCTTAACCATTAATTCTCATCTTCTCCTTTTGCTATATATATAAAAAAAAAAAAAAAAAAAAAAACTTTCCCAGTATCTTTACTTTGTCTGTGGCAGAGTTAGACTAGATTGTTTTTTGGTCAGCTTATCTTTGGGTAGTGCTTGTGTATGTGTGTGTGTCTGTCTATGTGCAAGTGTGCATCTGCTACCCTTCTGCTTTCAGCATGTCTGACAAACCTGGGGTTTTAGAAGGTGAGCTTCTTGTGGGCATAAGATTCCCCAGTCAGATGCCCACAGGCAGTGTGGATATTGTCTTTGGCCGGGACATTTGGAGGTCAAATGAGACATGTGTGGCTTTCAATACCCACACCCTTGCTGATTGTTAAAATAAGCTGATTTTGAGAGGTGTTTTACCAATCTCTGGAGCTCAAACTCCTGCTTCTAAGGAGATCAGGAAGTGGGCCCCCTCAACATCCCCAGGGTCCAAGTCTTCTGTGGCAGAAAAACACAAAAAATTATCTGATCCAACCAGTTCCGATCCTATCGATCTATGTGCCTGTTCAGATCTGAGAAGTTCCTTGGATCTAACAGATCTAATTAAATACTACCAACTTACAATCGCCCATAAAGCCCTCCACCACCCAGATAACATACCAATGCTCTCTACTCTGATAAAACCCTATAATAACCTAAAAACCCTACGCTTCTCCAATAAATTACTGATTCAAACTTCTCTAGCAAAAAATACAGCAGGTGACTCTATATTTTCCAACTCAGTTGGTAAAGACTGGAATCAACTTCCTCCTGACCTCATAGCCCAAACTTCTATTACACTATTTAAAACTCAACTAAAACATTTTCTAACCAATCACTGGCTTTGCTCATGTAACTTCCCTAGCTGAGCACATATCGTCTCCTGCATCCTCTGCACTGTCATCCAACGCTACTTCTCCATTGCTTCTCTTTTCTACCTAAGAAATCAACTCTATTAACTCCAAGCTACTACTTTCTAATAACTTTGTTTTAGCCTTCAAAATACTTAATTACTAATGTCTTTATTGCATAACCTTTTTCCAAAGAAATTTTAATACTTTTTGTATTCTCTTACTGAAAAACTTGCCAAATGCCTGTTTGTAGATGTGTTTTAATCTCCCAATGTATTTTAAATGCCTGTTTTAGCTGTCTCTCAAACTGCCTATGTAATTTGAATGTACTTTTATTACTTTGTATTAGATAGTGGAGCTTTTCTCCTCGGGCTTCCTCTGAAAATGCACATGTATCCAGCAGGACTAGCCCGGTTAACAAATGTAAAATAAAATAAATGTAAAATAAATAAATAAATAAAATAAAATAAATTTGGCACTGACAGACCCGACTGCTGTCAGATCCTCTACCTTCAGGTCTGTGCGGCTCCTCAGAGCCTACAGATGTTATTAGGATCCAGAGCACTCCATTTCCAGGTGAATCCTCTTCAGGTCAGAAGCAATCGGATTGGAGGTCCTCTTGGCTGTTGCACTCTGACATGGACAGGATGATGCGGAGTTTTCTCAAAACCCAGATTCAGTTGGGGATTTTGTCATTTCCGACCCATGCGGGATCCATGAGAGCTCCAACTCTCTGGTTGGGAGGGTGGCCTAATGGTTAAGGTGTTTGCCTTACAAACACAAGGTGCAGGGTTTGAGTCTCACAAGGGATAATTGGCTAGGCTTAAAATGGCTCGCAAGGGCAGTTAGCTTAGTACTAATCTATGAACCTATGAACCTATGAACTCCTGTACCCCACTCTCCTCTTCTGAATCAGCCTTCGGTTTCAGAAATTCAGGATCTGGCTTTTCCAAGTGGGCCATCATCAGAGCAGAGAATTTGTCTTTCTTCAACTCTGGCAGTGTCTCAGACTAGCTCCATTCCGATGCGCTCAGAGAGGAGCAGATCCCAGGCCCAAGATGTCAGTGCCAACTTCTCAGGGCTGGTTTTGGCTCTGACTCTTTCGGAGCCACCTCTGCCCCAGGGGCTTCGGCCTTTGACAGTTTGGGCATGGCGCTATCTGGAGGCATTGGACCCAGGATGGCTTCTTCTTTCTCTTTCTTGGTAGCTCCAGCTGCAAGGGAGAGGGGAGGAGCTTTCCCTGGTTCATCTGCCTTTCAGGTGGCAGAGAGGGCTTTCTCCAGACCAGAAGAAGTGACCCCTCATCCCCTGGATCATATTCAGTCTCCCTCTGATCCAATCTTTGCACCCATTCATCCTATCTTACTCAGTCCTGTTAGGAGAGTCTCCAGGCCTACCCCAAGCAGGGGTTTCCCCAGTCTTCATATTCCTCTCCTGAGTATCCCACTGGGGAGGTTCATCAGAAGAGACAGTGTAAGAGGAAGCACTTCGACTCCCCTTTGGAGTCGTTGACAGAAGACACTGACTTTGATAAAGGGGAAGGGTCTCCCAGATCTCCACCCGATGACATCTACTTCAGAGATATTTTGAAATCCTGAAACTAAAGGTTGACTGGACATCCCAACCCCCATCTTCCGAGGAAGTTGGTGTTTCTGGAGGCCTTCAGGATGGGCCCATCTACATCCTGAGTGACCCCACTGGCAGATGAGATCATTAATTTGGTTGCCTGCTGGGAGTGGAAGGAGCCAGACACCATGGAGGCCATTCCTAAGTGCATAGACAAATACCTCAACCCCCAGTGATTGTCCATACTGGAGTAAAGGCATTCTGGTTAATGCCATTGTGGTGTTGGTAGCCACTAAGAAGGAGCTAGCTGAGCAGAGATCTACTGTTCATTCCTCCGAATAAAGAGTCTTGGGCTTTTGAGAGGCATGGAAAACTCAAGTATGCTACAGTTACCTTTCCATTAAAGGCATTAAGTTATTTGGCACACTTCATGTGTCTCCAGAGGTATCTGGTTAAGGAACTCACCAACTCTGTGGTAATGTCCTTGTTGGAGGAGGACCTCAAGAATGTATCTCCCCAATTGGCCACTATGTCATTGACTGCTAATTCCTCAATGAGGTTAATTTCTCACACTGCAGAAGGAACTTCTCAAGTGGGTAGCACAGGAATAGCCATTCAAAGACATGCCTGGATGAGGCTTTGCTGGTTTGTGGACCCCTTTAAGGCATCATTCATGAATGTCCCTTTTGTTGGTTCCTCCTTGTTTGGGCCGTCATTTAAAGAAACTCTTAACAGCAGCAAGCAAGAGGGAAAGACCTTATCTGTCATAGGGATCAAGTGCCCCCCCAACAGATCTTCT
The DNA here is from genome assembly GCF_019279795.1 of Protopterus annectens. NCBI lineage: Eukaryota > Metazoa > Chordata > Ceratodontiformes > Protopteridae > Protopterus > Protopterus annectens. Next base: position 456,921,918 of record NC_056738.1, read on the forward strand.
GTAGAAACCAATGGCTTGGGAAGACGATGTGGTTCTGAAAGTCCCAGGGATCTTTCTTGGAATCTCAGGAGGAATTCTTTTTTAGAGGCAGAGGAAGAGGATTTAATGGCAGGTGCCACCTCAGAGAGAGAGGGGGTCCAGAGAACCAGGGCAGCAGACAACCTTCTTCTGACAGGCCCTACCAGTGCTCCTAAACTGCTGCCTGACTGTCCTACTCTGGAGGCAGTCAGGGGCAGACTATCGTTGCACCCAGATGCCTGGGCAAATACAACAAATAAAAAAATGGGTGTTAAACATAATTTCCAGAAGTTACTAAATTCCCTTTTCCCTTCCACCTCCCAGTCCTGGGAGGTACCTCCCCAATATGCCACCCAGTAAGAGGGAGAATGTCATTCGAGAGGTTCAGAAACTTATAGAAAAAAAGAGTCATTCAGGAGGTCCCAACCGATCATCAAGGATGCAGAATTTACTTGCTCTTTCTTTTGGTGCCAAAGAAAACAGGGGACCTTCAACTGATGTTAGATTTAAGCAGTGTGATTTTATTTGTAAAGAAGTCAAAGATCCACATGGTTATAGTACAGTCTATTCTGCTGCTACCAAACAAGGACAATTGGATGTGCTCTGTAGATCTCCAGGATGTACACTATCACATCAAAATAGACAGGTGCACTCCAGGAGACACCTGTGCTTCTGGCTGGGAGCTATTCATTACCAATTCAGAGAACTGCCTTTTGGACTCACCACCTTCCCCCAGGTGTTCACCAAATGTATAACAGTGGTTGAAACCCACCTTTGACTGCAAGTATTCCAGGTGTTTCCATACTTAGATGATTGGCTCCTGATGGCACCCACAAGGCATCAACTACTTTAGGACATCCAGATTCTGCTACACTCTTCAGTTGCCTGGGAATTACAGTGAATTTTACAAAGCCAGAGATATCCCCTGTACAGGCCATAGTGTTTACAGGGACACAATTTAACACAGCCATGCAAATAGCTGCCTTGCCTCTGCAATGACTAATATCATTGAGACAACAGGTACAACTGTTACTGGATACCCCAAACCACTGACTCATCTGGTTCTAAAGGCCCTAGGATCCATGTCAGCTGCCATTCTTCTGGTACCATTGGCAAGATTTTTCATGTAAGTTCTCCAATGGACCCTATTGGTCCAGTGATCTATTCTGCATCAACCATTGTCTGCCTCCATCAGACTAACTCCGATCTGCAGGCATCATCTGCAATGGTGAATGCTTACAAATGACCTCTATCTCAGCAGATTTTTTAGTCTTCCCCCACCTGTAGCTACAGTGACCACGGACTCTTCCCTGTTGTAGTGAGGGAGGGGCATTATCAGGGAAGATGGGTCCAAGGTACATGGTCCACGACAGAGACCAAATTGCACATAAATGTCCTGGCTATGAGGGCAGTTATTCTTTTGCTGCAAGCCTTTCACAACTGCCTCTGTCTGGGAACAATTGCAATTCTAACAGACAACATGTCAGTTTGGTATATCAAGGAAGGGGGAACCCAATCATACCCTTGTGCTGGGAGGCCATGAGGGTTTGGGAATGGGTGATCTCTTCAAACTGCTTTCTCATTGCAACACACATTTCAGGGGAGTCCAATGCTCAGGGGGACAAACTGAGAAGATCGATCTTGAGTCCATTTGAGTGGTTCCTGAATCAGTCAGTAGTGAATCAGATATTCAGCTGTTGGGGCCAACCTCACTGTGGCCTCTGTGCTCTCCCCTGAACAACAAGTGCAGCAAGTACTTCACTCTGATCCCCCACTGCGTGGGAGTCACCTAGGACTGCTGTAGTCCACAGTTGGCCCCCGGGTCTCCTGTATGCTTATCCTCCAGTTCCCCTGATCCCCAAAGTCTTACAGAAAGCCAGCAGGTTGAAGAGCACTCTGATTCTCAATGCCCCCTTCTGGCCTCATTAGGTATAATTCCTGCAGTCTCCTGGATACTGGATCCCAGGCAGGATTTGATTTCTCATCTGTCAGAACTTCAGAGCCCCATCTCAGATTCCTACGACTAACTGCTTGGTTTCTCCACTTCCAATGATTCTACGAAAGTCCAGACTAACCTTCCCAGTTCAAGAGATTATACTTGCTTCTCAGATGCCTTCTAGCTAAAAAAGTGTACAATAGTGAATGAAAGAGATTTTCCACTTAGGCATCGGAATGGAATATTGACCCTTTTTTGCCTCTATTTCGGGTATTCTTATGTTTCTCAGTTCACTTTTTCAACATGGGGCTAGTTTTTCCACCATAAAGTTGCAACTAGCAGCTATTACGTATTTTCGTGCAGGAAAAGGCAACAATCTTTTTGTCTTCTCTCTCAACTTAAAGGCTATGTAGGGCTTTTGTGAGAGGGGGTTTTCGACTTAGACCTCCAATAAAGGATTCATCTCTTCCTTGGGATCT